>NC_054374.1:9962500-10262500 GCF_017654675.1 Xenopus laevis
GTGATATCACCCCCCTCCCTTCCTCCCCCCCAGCAGCCAAACAAAAGAACAATGGGAAGGTAACCAGATAGCAGCTCCCTAACACAAGATAACAGCTGCCTGGTAGATCTAAAGGTGCATGCAGAGATCCGCTCGTTTGGCGATGTCGCCAAACGAGCGGATCTCCCTCCGATATGTCCACCTTGAGGTGGGCAATATCGGGCTGATCCGATCGTGGGCGATAGGACCCAACGATCGGATCCTAGCGAACGCAGACGGGCGGTCGGAATGCGGGACCGCATCAACGAACAGATGCAACCGCGATCCGACGGGATTTTTAGTCCCATCCGATCGAGATCTGGCCGACTTTTGGCCAGATCTCGATCGGGGAAGCCCGTCGGGGGCCCCCATACACGGGCCAATAAGCTGCCGACTCGGTCTGTCGGCAGCTTTTATCGGCCCGTGTATGGCCACCTTAAGAACAGCACGCAATAGTAAAAACCCATGTCCCACTGAGACACATTCAGTTACATTGAGAAGGAAAAACAGCAGCCTGCCAGAAAGCATTTCTCTCCTAAAGTGCAGGCACAAGTCACATGACCAGGGGCAGCTGGGAAATTGACAAAATGTCTAGCCCCATGTCAGATTTCAAAATTGAATATAAAAAAATCTGTTTGCTTTTGAGAAATGGATTTCAGTGCAGAATTCTGCTGGAGCAGCACTATTAACTGATTCATTTTGAATTTTTTTTTTCTAATTCGTTAACTGACCAGTGTAATGTAACTTTAAACACCACTGAAAATGCCGAGGCCACGTGATAGACAGCCAAATATATCAGGCTGGGGCTTTAGGAAAAATGTATACAAAGGCTACTGAAAATACTTAATTAAAACACCAAACTCTTTCCCATACAGGTATTGGATTTGATATCCAGTAGGCTCAAAATTACGGGCAGGCAGTGTCCCATGGGCTCATTTTTAATCAAATAGTTCAGATTTAAAAAAATTGATTATCCTTTTCTCTGTAATCCCAACTAAGATAGTATAATCTTGTTATTAGAGGAAAAACAATCCTATTGGATTTATTGAATGCTGACATTAATTAATTTTAGGTATAGAGATTCAAATTACAAAAATATGCTTTATCCAGAAAACCCCAGGCCCCGAGATTTTTGGATAATAGGTCCCATACCTGTACTAGTTATGTGGATTACTGATTGCATTAGCATTTACAGACACTTCCTTCATGAGTCTCCTCTTTTGTATCATTTACCTGGTAACTCGTTTTCTTATTCCCACTGTGTTACTCCATACCCCACCATTTATCTACATTAAACATCTCATACCACTTACTTGGTCACACACCCAATTAAGCCGCTGATAAATCACCTTTCCTCATTCCAATTACTGAAGGTGCTCAAATTATGTGCCATACACTAATCTTTATTCAGTTATAATAAAACCCCATTGTCGCTATTCAAGAACAAGGGAAATATCAAATTTAGAAATGTTATTAATTTGATTGCACTTGTTTATTCCTACAACAGAAAAATAGTTTACACTTTCATCAATCAAAGTTCTGAGTATAGGTTTGAACACAGAAAGAAGTACCCCTGGGTCACCCTGGATTCTCATACATTAACCTTAGTTAAGTGGATGCATAATAATATGCCCATATTTAACATCATTATTTTTTAGGGATTATTTTTTAAATTCCGAATGCAAAAAACTAGAAAAATTCGTTTTTTTTACTTTGGAATCAAAATTTTTTGAGAAAAAAAATAAATAAATTTTTCGAGATTTATTATACCCCGAGGATGGAAAAAGTCTGAATCCGAAAATCCTCCATCTCAGACCTGCCGAAGTTGTATATAAGTCAGTGGGAGAAGTGCCTATCGTTTGTGTCGTCGCTGCTGGATTTAGCCCAGAAATCTGACTATTTCAGGCAAAAATTTGAAAAATGCAGATTTTTTGGGCCAAAGCCTGGAAAAAAATTCTGGAAAAAATATAATATATCTAGCTATATAGATATATATAATATAGCTTTTGCGAACCCGGAAACTGTTTAGCGACCACTTCTGACAGTGGAAGACCGTTTGCAAAATTTATTTTAGCAATATTTTAAAAAACTTCTTTTTGAAAAAGTTATGTTTGCTCCAAAATATTTAGACACCTTCAAGCACTTCTTAAGAGTGCGCAATTAAAATTTGTAATGCACAATTAAAATTCACAATGCAATAACAGTTTAAGGAACAATTACATTGCGAGATGTGGATTTTTATTCTTATTGGTGCGAATTGTTTTTATTTTTGTGACTTTAATTACATTCCTCCAATAGAGACCAGAAGCATAGAATCTCCTGTATGCTGCCTGGCAAAATCCTACTTTAATGGCAGCAATGTAGATTCTACAAGCCTCATTTACAACTACAGCTGCAACTGCACCCAAAGATGCGATAGTCACATCACTTCCCTATAGTTGCACTCAGCACCAGTCATCCCGCCTCCTGCTCCAAATTGCTAGCAAGTGCACTTGTTGATGCAAGGGAACTACAGTACCTCCACCTTGAAGCTGGAGTTAGTTCCAAGGTTTACCCTGGTGGACTATGTCAATTGACTTGTACCCAGTCAATCAAGTTAGACAAGTTGTCTAATTCTGGGCAGTGTCATTCTGTGGCTACTAAAGCAAATATAGTTCTGTCTTGCGTAAAAAAAAGGCATAAACTCAAGGGATGAAAACATAATTATGTCTCTTTATAGGTCCCTGGTGAGGCCTCATCTGGAGTATGGGGGCAGTTTTGGACTCCAGTCCTTAAGAGGGATATAAATGAGCTGGAGAGAGTGCAGAGACTAAGTGCAACTAAACTGGTTAGAGTGAGGGAAGAGTTAAATTATGAGGGGAGACTGACAAAGTTGGGGTTGTTTCCTCTGGAAAAAAAGGCGCTTATGAGGGGACATGATTAGACTTTAAAGTACATTAGAGGACATTATAGACAAATAGCAGGGGACCTTTTTACCCATAAAGAGAATCACCGTACCAGAGGCCTCCCCTTTAGACTAGAAGAAAAGAACTTTCATTTGAAGGAACGTAGGGGGTTCTTCACAGTCAGGACAGTGAGGTTGGGGAATGCACTGCCGGGTGATGTTGTGATGCTGATTCAGTTAATGACTATAAGAGGGACTTGGATGATTTTTTGGACAGACATAATATCAAAGGCTATTGTGATACTAAACTCTATAGTTATAGATATGGGTATATAGAATTTATGTGAAGGTATGGAGGGGTGTGTGTATGGATGCTGGGTTTTCATTTGGAGGGGTCTTTTTACAACCCAATTTAACTAT
The DNA here is from genome assembly GCF_017654675.1 of Xenopus laevis. Lineage (NCBI taxonomy): Eukaryota > Metazoa > Chordata > Amphibia > Anura > Pipidae > Xenopus > Xenopus laevis. The sequence continues at coordinate 9,965,823 of NC_054374.1, forward strand.
GTAACTATGTAACTTTGTAACTATGTAACGCTGAGCACTCGAAATGATCCTGGCAAACCCTGGATGCACTTGCGTCCGATTTGTCAAACCGCCAACCTGCAATTGGATTTGTTTTGATGCGCCTCAATTGTGGTGAACACAACACTATCCTCAGTTGCAATCATACTGTAATTCTGGAAAAAAATACTGACTTGTGCATAAAAAACCCCACAATGAATACACTGAATTTGCTAATGCTATAGCCATATTATCTTGGTGCATATGGACTTCTCACTTCTGGTAGTCTAGCTCATTTTGACTCTAAAGAGTCAGTGGGCTGAGGCCCAAAGGGATTTGTTTACACACAAAAAAGCAGAGAAAATACAAATACTGCTTATTCCTCTCAACAAGTACAATTATTTATTAATTAGGGCCATTTCCCATACTATTCTACTTGTATTACTGGTATAGCCACTAAGTTATTTCATTCTCAAGCTGTGCATACAATGCTAGACCTGCTTCTTTAGCAAGGTCAACAAATACGCAGAGCCCATCCTAGAACCAAAGAAATCCCTAGGTAACAGTATTTTTTTATTCTGCCTGATCAATATCTGAATGAACCATGTTTAGTTATTGATTATAAATTCCATTGTTTAGGTCCCCTACACAGGCCAACATCAACTCGTACATGGCTAGTCTGTATCGCTAATGTGCTTCAAACCCCATTATTACATGACCTTGATTTAGACCAAAATTGGGCACATGAATATTTATGGAGTGTATACACTCAGGCGTCATCATGCCAGCGCGTCCGCGTCAATATAAGAAATGAGAAGTACCCAATATGGAGACCGAAGAGGATCTCATGGTGGGCATCCCCTCCGCACCACTGGACCTCCAGGGTGAGTGTCTTCTATCACACAACATTTTTCCACGTGTCATTAGCCTAAGGGTAAGTGCAACATTTGTTCATTATCTACTATGTTTCTACTAAAATAGCTTTCAACACAACTGGATCTACCAACTGGGACACTCATTTGTACCAGCATAAATTATGCACAAATTGCCTCTGCTCTTTGATTGCACCAATGCAAATTGTTTCTGCAGTTCCTGAAATAGCGTTAGAGTACAGCTCATTGGGTGCAAGTCAGTTGCGTGTGTATTTGCACAACATTAAGGGATCCGTGGAAGTAACACAGATGTGCACCAAGTACTCACCCGGAGGACAAACAATCTAATAAATATATATGGTTATTAAGTACCATGTTCTAAGAGATACAGTAGGAAGATGGTCCCTATCCAGTAGAGCTTACAATCTAAGTTGGTAGATACCATACAGGCACAAATAGGAGGCCAAAGTGAACAAAGGTTTGTGCCAAGACTGACCAGTTAAAGTTTAATATGCTCTAAAGGGCAGGATGGATCCAAATTTGCACAATGCCCTGCACCCTGCAAGAATTAATGTGCCTTTTTGTTTAGTTCATTCCACTTTAATTGTTACTATAACAAGTACTTTTAAACTCTTGCTCTTAACCATTTTCTTGCCTGTGACATATGAAACCTCTCATGGGATAAGAGACATGTCCCACTTCCACCAGGCACTATATTAATGCATATTGTACCCAAGCTGCTGCCATTCTCCCACAAAAGTGAATTGGCACCTTGACAGCTCTGCTAATGAGTTTGATACTCTGTGTGCCTTAATGCACGATACAAGCTGCATAATTTATGATTGGCATTAGACATTATCATTCACATGTCAAGCTCTAAACATCATTTATATAAAAGTTGACTGAGACAAATACTTGAAAATGGAATAGTGCAGGCTCAGCCTGTGTCTGATTTGGCAATGTAAAGCTACATTGTGCATGCGTGTTTAAACACCGACAGCAGTGCATTAAATTGCAGCCTGTGTATCCAGTGCTTTAATATAATATTTTGCAGACTATTCACAAGCAGAACAGGTATGGAGACCCAAGTGCAGCCTTGCATGCAGCCCAGAGGATCTTCTTTCCTATATATCGATATATTCTATATAATTATATATATATATATATATATATATATATATATATATATATATATATATATATATATATATATATATATATATATATATATATAGGATCCCTTATCCGGAAACCCGATATCCAGAAAGCTCCGAATTACGGAATGGCTCTCTCCCATAGACTCCATTTTATCCAAATAATCCAAATTTTTTAAAATGATTTCCTTTTTCTCTGTAATAATAAAGCAGTAGCTTGTACTTGATCCCAACTAAGATATAATTAATCCTTATTGGAAGCAACACCAGCCTATTGGGTTTATTTCATGTTTAAATTAATTTCTAGTAAACTTAAGGCATGAAGACCCAAATTATGGAAAGATCCGTTATCCGGAAAACCCCAGGTCCCGAGCATTCTGGATAACAGGTCCCATACCTGTATATATATATATATAATACACAAAAGCCACGAATATCTTGTAAATGATATCCTTATAAACGGTGAGTTCTGATGTCATTTCTTTCACATGACTCCCTAAAACTTGTGTATTATAATAAATAAAGTACCCCCAGTTGCAAAATATGAGTTCCATGACCTGTATAAAAACACTCGGCCTTTGGCCTCGTGTTTTTATATGGTCATGAAACTCCTCGGTAACTTATAATATCCTTATATTTTACAAGAGGGGGTACTTTATTCACTATATATACACGCCAGAAATTGTCATTCACCAATCAAGATAACACAGTCCGGGTGCTCACCAAAAATAACACAGTCATAGTTACATAGTTAAATTGAGTTGAAAAAAGACAAAGTCCATCAAGTTCAACCCCTCCAAATGAAAACCCAGCATCCATACACACACCCCTCCCTACTTTCACATAAATTCTATATACCCATACCTATACTAACTATAGAGCTTAGTATCACAATAGCCTTTGATATTATATCTGTCCAAAAAATCATCCAAGCCATTCTTAAAGGGGAAGGAAACCTAGTTGGCGCAAAAACCCTCCCCCCCTCCCGTATATATATATATATATATATATATGGGACCTATTATCCTCAATGATCGGTACCTGGAGTTTTCTGGATATTGGATATTTCTGTAATTTGGATCTTCATACCTTATGTCTACTAGGAAATAATGTAAAATTAAATAAACCCAATGGGCTGGTTTTGCTTCCAATAAGGATTAATTATATCTTAGTTGGGATCAAGTACAAGGCACTGTTTTATTATTACAGAGAAAAAGGAAATAATTTTTTTAAAACTTGGATTATTTAATTATAATGGAGTCTATGGGAGACGTCCCTTCCATAATGTGGAGCTTTCTGGATAATGGGTTTCAGGATAACGGATCCCATACCATATATATATATATATTGGTCTGATTCTGCAATAAAAATATTTTATGCATGAAATCTAAAAATAAATATAACTGGCAAAATTTGGTAAAAAAAAAAGCCAACTTAGTACAGGTATAGGATCCCTTATCCGGAAACCCGTTATCCATAAAGCTCTGAATTATGGAATGGCTGTCTCCCATAGACTCCGTTTTATCCAAACAATCCAAAATGTTAAAAATAATTTCCTTTTTCTCTGTAATAATAAAACAGTATCTTGTACTTGATCCCAACTAAGATATAATTAATCCTTATTGGAAGCAAAACCAGCCTATTGGGTTTATTTAATGTTTAAATGTATTTCTAGTAGACTTATGGCATGAAGTCCCAAATTATGGAAAGATCTGTTATCCGGAAAACCCCATGTCCTGAGCATTCTGGATAACAGGTCCCATGCCTGTACTTGAAATGACTTCTTATCTTGTCTCGTTTTGTGCCGTATAAAGTGGAACAGGCTTGTAGTTTTCTTCTGAATTGATAAATATTTTAGAGTGTCATAAATAATTACTGCCTGGGAGATTCATGAATTCTATTTTAATAGGAGCAAAAGAATCCTGTGAACTAATACAATGCAGATAAGAGGTCTCCAACACGTGTGCACTACAATGTATAGCGAGTAACCACCTCCACATAATACAGATGAAATAATACCCGGTGCATCCTCTGCTCAGACCTTTGCATTCTCAGCTTGGGCTCCGTTTCTGTGTCGCTCTCATACAGAATCCTTGGTGATTTTACAAAGCCTGCACTTTCTACCCAAGTGGCAGCGACACCAGCTTTTACTGAAGCCTTATTACTCTTAAAAGACCAATTTAGTTCGTTGCACGGTTATTAGGATCACACAGACAAGCTTGAAGCTGTCAGTAAAAACTGCTTCTCATCTTTTTTTTTCTTTATTTCTTTTCCCCCCACAGCCTGGCGTATTTTCTTTCTCTCGGACACAGCTATTACTGTTTTTATATTTGTCAGTCAATCTGTAAATGAAAACAAAAGGGATATATCTTGCCTATAACCCAAGTGAAGAGGAGAGAGATGCTTTTAACAGTCATAACACTGGCAGCATAGCTCACTGCCTGCTCTGTGTGTTGATGAAGCAGGGACGGAGAGAGAAATGTGTCTTTCTTTAGGGCTACATCTTTGAGATACTACTTCAGCATCCGAGGATGCCAGGGCAACTACATGCTCCGATTTCTCACTGATTAACGACTTCTTTCTAGGCAAAAGGACGATGGAGTAAAAAAAAAGAGAAGACGTTGGAAATGGTGTGAAATGAACATGTTCTCTTCACTAAGGCAGAGGGCAGCTTCTCCTGAATTCCTGCTGATCCTCGTGCTGCTCGTCAGTGGGGCGACCCAAAGCAAAATTAGTAGGACCAAGGGGAAGCACTGGAAAGGGGGTAAGTGAGAAAGTTTTCCAACCAATACCAAGGCACTGCTTCCTCCGGAGACTGTTGGAATGAGGGGTGACTATGTTGTCTGAGCTGTATCTGTGTGATGATGACACTTTATAATAAGGAAAGTGATTGTTTTTGTATTGCTAAAGAAGCATGAATAGGATGGTGGAAATATGGACATACTGGGGAAGTTTTTGGAATAAAGTTGGTTGGCTTGTGATTGCTTCCCCAGTAGTGATGGGCGCGATTCGCCGCCAGCGAATAAATTCGCGAAACGCCTGTGAAAATTCGGCCGAAAAATCGCCGGCGGCAAAAAAAAATTTCACCCTGTCGAAAAAAAACAGACGCCGGCGTCAAAAACGGCCACCGGCGTCAAAAAAACAGGCGCCGTCGTAAAAAATGGGCACCGGCACCGTTTGGCCAATTTTTCACCGTTTCGCGAATTTTGTACGAAATTCGCAAATTTTTCGGCGAAACGGCGCAAATTCGCCCATCACTATTCCCCAGTATTTACAGAGAGTTTGTCTAGCATTTGGTATCCAAACATACGCCAAGTTTCGGTGTCTGCCATTCTGCATAGTAACTGCCAGTGCCAAGAAGCACATAGGACCGGGGACGGGACACCTAGTAGGGTATCCGAAAGACAAGCCAGAAATATTCCATTCATATCCAGGGCCCCCGATATTGACTCATCCGGCTCATGCTTTAAATGGTCGCTTGAATTGCAGGCGGCTGCTGTGGATTTCCAACGCCAAAGCAAGATTAATATTCTAGCACTGATGTGATTATAGAGGTAAATTAGATTGACCTTATTAGAAGAATTGCAGATGAGAAATGCTTTGTAATGGGGGAATCACAGTCAGCTTCAGTTGTGTTTAAAATGTAAATTAGCTGAAGCGGGGCTAGAAAAATGTCAAACAATAAAGTTCCCCTTGTTTGCTTTAACCCTTACGTACCTATGTGAGTCTTTAATGCACTGGCAATTACCCTCCAGGAGTAACTAAATAGACTGCATATATCAAATCTAATGGTATGCTCCTTACTTAGCATCAGCAAACATTCTGTGCTCTCCCACCAATAGAGAGGCCTCCCCTTCAGACTAGAAGAAAAGAACTTTCATTTGAAGCAACGTAGGGGGTTCTTCACAGTCAGGACAGTGAGGTTGTGGAATGCACTGCCGGGTGATGTTGTGATGCTGATTCAGTTAATGACTATAAGAGGGACTTGGATGATTTCTTGGACAGACATAATATCCAAGGCTATTGTGATACTAAGCTCTATAGTTAGTATAGGTATGGGTATATAGAATTTAATTAAAAGTAGGGAGGGGTGTGTGTATGGATGCTGGGTTTTCATTTGGAGGGGTTGAACTTGATGGACTTTGTCTTTTTTCAACCCAATCTAACTATGTAACTAACTAACTATGCAATAGCAATGGTATTTAGCTGGCTTTGCCCTGTTGCCATTCTAAACATGGCCATATGAGATGTTCCCTGGGAGCCGTCTGTCTTTTTGTTTCCCCGTCTGATAAGGAACACAGGTGCCTTACTAACATCTTCTTCTTCCTCGCTACGACATTGTTGTGTTCTAAGGATAAAGGGATGCCACGACATTATAAAGAAGTTTAAATAATTTATAACAACCTCCCACCTGCGCTTGTTCCGCCCCCTCTTTTCTGTGTATCCATTGCTGCATTAAAGTGATACTGACGCTAAAAAACTACTTTTCAAAACATGAATGTACATTGAGGGGGTTATTTATTATGCTCCGAATATCTGAAATTCTAATAATTCGTGGTTTTCGGACTAAAAAAACGATGAATTTTTCGAAATGTATTAAAGCCTGATGGTCTTAAAAGTCAGACTCCGGCATGAGTCCTGTATAAGTCAATGGGGAAAATCCCAGTATCTGCGCTGCTGTGTGTACTGATGTCCAATAATTTCGGGGATTTTGGATAAAAAAGTCATAAAAGTCCGAAGAATTCGTAGTATTTGAGGAGCTTTGCCCGAAAACTACACATTTTTCATACTTTCAAGCAAAGCCACGAAGTTATCGGATTTTTGCCCGACCCAATTTTTTTGGACTTTTATAATGATAAATAAGGTCCACTCGGGCAGTCGGAGTTGATCCGATTTTTATGTTAGAAATATTCGGACCTTGATAAATAACCCCCTAAAAGTCACCTATAGGTCACGTTGATCGTTTTTTGCTGAGAGGTCTGTTTTTGTAAATACAGGTATGGGACCTGTTATCCAGAATGTTTGGGACCTGGGGTTTTCTGGATAACGGATCTTTCCGTAGTTTGGGTCTTCATTCCTTAAGTCTACTGGAAATTCATTTAAACATTAAATGAACCCAATAGGCTGGTTTTGCTTCCAATAAGGATTAATTATATCTTATTTGGGATCAAGTACAAGCTACTGTTTTATTATTACACAGAAAAAGGAAATCATTTTTAAAAATTTGGATTATTTGGATAAAATTGAGTCTATGGGAGACAGCCATTCCGGAATTCGGAGCTTTCTGGATATCGGGTTTCAGGATAAGGGATCCTATACCTGTAATTGTTAGTTGAAGTTCATAAACCTGGCTGTTTTGCCAACCTGACTGTCCCATCTCAAACCTGTCAGTTAATGTTTCTAATGCTAACGGACTCCTGCTGCACAAAAATGGCAGCCCCCTCATAGAGGAGGAGTCAGATAGGTAATATAAAAGCTTTGAGCGAATACTTTATGGCAAAATTGTAATTAGCAAACCAAGTCAATACTTTGATAGATGTAAAAATTGTTTAATTTCTGCTGTCAGTATCTCTTTAAGGCTTTGCAAATCTCTTACCTACTTCCCATGGAAACATTCCAGCAGGCACTTAGCCTGTGCTGTCAGGGCAAAGGTATTATCGGTGCAGTAAAACATTAGACCTGAAAATTGGTTGTTAGGTTTGAAAGTTATTTTTTTTTTCATAGCTGAAATGCATAAAAAGATATGGTTAGAGGCAGGCAGGTAAGTTAAATCTTTCTGACTAAATCTCGCTTAAAAAAGGAAGCGTCAAGGAATATGGCATCATATAATTTATCATAATGCGCTTTTTAAAAGCTAAAGTTATGGGACCTTTCACCATTGTGTAATAGCCAAGTCATCTGAAAATGATACATAAAACACTGGTTTATATCTATGCAGCCAATTAACTTTGTGCTTGCAGCCCTCCAGGTATAACAACAATAATAACAAAACACACCTAAGGCAATGATGTTGATGAAATGTGGAAAAGAACTAAAACATTTCTTTTAGAAGCTCTCCAAAGTATACTTTTGGCACTGTCCATAGAATGACTCCCTGTACTGTCTACAGCAGGGATCCCCAATAGTGATGGTTGAATTTATTTGCAAGGCGTGAATAGGTGGCGAATATCTGCATTTCACCACATTTTGCAACGAAAATTCATCTGCAAATTTTCACCGGCGTCAAAATTTTTTTTGTTGACGTCGGCAACAATTCTGACACAGCCCACAATTCTGACTCCAGGTACCAATTAAAGGCACCCATTGACTTTAAAGCGTATCAAATTGTCGCCGGCGTCAGAATTGTCGCCGCAGTTTCATGAAGTTTTGGCTGTTTTGCGAAATTCACATATTTTACGGCGAATCGAAATGGGAGAAATTTGTCCATCACTAATCCCCAACCTTTTGAACCCGTGAGCAACATTCAGAAGTAAAAGGAGTTGGGGAGCAACACTAGCATGAAAAATGTTCTTGGGGTGCCAAATAAGTGCTGTGATTGGCCATTTGGTAGCCCCTATGTGGATTGTCAACCACATTGAGGCTCTTTTTGGCATTGCACCTGGTTTTTATACAACCAAAACTTGCCTCCAAGCCTGGATTTCAAAAATAAGCTCCTGCTTTGAGGCCACTGGGAGCAACATCCAAGGGGTTGGAGAGCAACATGTTGCTCACAAGCTACTGGTTAGGGATCACTGGTTTACAGTAAATGACCAAAACCTGCCAATAGAATCTGAAGAAGTTCCATGGATGGTTTCATCTAGAATGACCCAACCAGACCCAATTGCTTTCTACATTGATATAATAAATGAACAGCTCACAATGGCTGGAGACTGGAGAGTGTAATGGCTATAATTTGTAGATATGGAATGGTATATTAACCAAATACTCATACGGTTTACTGGTTTAGTTAGTAATAATGTAAGGCGAGAAAGGAAAATGTTTTATATGTAATCACAAACTCATGGAACATTCTGGCTAAAGTGTAGATCATATCTGTTAATAATGTGATGATATTTGACTTATCTTACATAAGCATTAGGAAACAATCCTGTGGGTACATTCTAGGGACGCATCAAATTTGGTTCGGGATTCAGGCAAATCCAAGCCTTTTTCAGCAGGATTTGGACAATTCCAAAAGCCTGGCTAACTGAATCCAAACCCTTTAAATCAAGTGAGTTTAGGTCACGTGATTAAGGGGATCAAAATTGGTTTCCTCCTTCTGTTTCCAAATTTGCATATGCAAATGAGAATCCAGATTCGGATAGGGCATTGTCCCCCAACCAATGGCTTGCGAGCAACATGTTGCTCACCAACTACCTTGGTTGTTGCCCCCAGTGTGTTTATTTTTGAATTCCAGATTTGGAGACAAGTTTTAATTGCATAAAAACCAGAGGTACTGACAAACAGAGTCTCCTGTAGGCTGTCAGTCCACACAGGGGCTACCAAATAGCCAATCACAGCCCTTATTTGGCACCCTCAGGAATTTTGTTTCATGATTGTGTTGCTCTCCTATATAAACTTTATATAAACTTTTTGTTGAATTTGAATGTGGCTCAAGGGTAGAAAAGGTTGGGGACCCCTGGGTTATGGATTTGCCCCAATGCCTCTGGAATTATGAAATGTGGTACATTCTTAGTACAGTCCTACAAGACAGAATAAACTGAAGGGATTGTGGGATGAAATCCTTAGGAGCCATTGTACTGGGAAAGATTTTTCCCAAAACACACTATTCTAGAAATTGAGACTCGCTCAATAATGTCTCATGCTGGTGTGCAGAAACTTTACTTCCTAAGTGTTCCTTAGAATTTACAAACATCCAGTAATTACTACCCTGAAAGTACTAACATCCCTATGATTAACTGGGCTAGTTTAACTAGAGATAATGAGCTCTGTTTAAACAACCTGCTCCGTTCACCCTTTGTTAGAAGCTTGGTGCAACATGTAAAAAGTGTGTTCAGGACAAGCACTATTCTTTGAACTTGTGTTGAAAAAGTAGCTGCCACTTCATACCACTACTTACATCGTGCAACATTTGTTATAAGCATCTCACTGTGTGTGGGTATTTGTCCTTTGAGAGCAGCAAGTATTGTACTTTATTTGTTTTGCACTGTGTTGGCTTGGCTGGGACTGTTAAGGAATAATACCTATTAAAAGGATCTTGTGGAATGTGTAACTGTGAATGCAAAGTTGCGGCCGATCATGGTTATTTAGTTTTTGGGTATTAATGTGGCAAGGTGCATAAATAATAAAAGCGCTGTGGGCTTGCTAAATGTACAGTATTTGGTTTCCTTATATTGGCTTTTTGCTAAAGTAAATCATTTTCTGACTGATTCTGTCCTATCAGTGCAGAAATAAATAACACCAGCTCACACAAAAGCAGAAATATTTTCTCTCCCCGGAATGAAAAAGTATGTTATCTAGTAAATTTGTAAGGCACTGTTGTACTTTAGCCACCACTATGCACAGGATTGTTAATGGAACTAGAGTCACTGTGAAAGTTCCTTTTCAGGCTGTTGATGATAATTGTTCTTCATGTGTCTGTAATGAAATGCAGGGCCGGGCCAAGCCGACCGGGCACCCTAAGCAATCTGGCCGGCCAGTCTGCTACCCATTGCGCATGCGCCAGACCATGTGTATAGTAACAGAGGGGGGGGGGAGGAGGGGGAAGATGAAGGAGAGGGGAGAGCTAGAGAGGACAGTGAACACAGACTAGGGGCAGGAGAAGACACTTAATAGGTACCTGGCAAGCACCCCCTTATCTTTGCTCCCTAGGGAGGTGCCTCTTCTGCCTACCCCTAGTTGCGGCCTTAATGAAATGCATTAATTAAATCTTGTGTGCTCTGTCAGTTTTGGTCTCACAACTGTAGGAAGTAAATACGGAGTAACAGGCCGAGTCGGGAGCTTATTGGCCCATGTGTGGGGCCCTCCGACGGGCTTTCCTGATTGATATCAGGCTGATAGTTGGGCAGATGTTGATTGGGCAGGATTAAAAATCCCGTCGGATCGCAGCCACATCTGTTTGTTGATGTGGCCCTGCCACCCAACCGCCGGTATTACCTGCATTGTGATCCGATTGTTGGGCCCTAGAGCTCACGATCGAATCTGCCCAATATCACCCGCCTCAATGTGGACATATCGGGAAGAGATCCGCTGATTTGGTGACATCGCCAAATGAGCGGATATCCCTGTGTATGGCAGGCTTAGCTCACATCAGAACATTGTTCAGTGGGACTTTTTTTCTCCAAAATTTAGCTGGGGTTTAATGGCACCCACTGTTTTAGCTCCTTGCATTCTCCTAAAACATATAAGGGGTCATTTACTGCACTGCATTTGCAAGCCCACATAAGTCCCCACAGTCACTTCCATGGAAAAATAACATTCTTTTAAGGTACTTGCATCAACATTCGCTTATTGGACTTCCATATACTTGTGCTAGGTGTGGCTGTCTTCTTCTGCCTCCTGTTCTGAATCAAGAAATGCATCTATTTCCGCAAGCTACTGCCAACAGAACCTAGAGGCAGCTCCAGAGTTCTCACAATAGCATTTGTCAATAGGCACAGCACAAATGCACCAAAATAATTGGGCACACATTTCATTGTTATGCCAAAATCTGGAAATTACATCTACCAGATCAAGGAAATGTTCAGTGCATTTGTATCTAATTGGCATCAATGTGCAAAAGTAGGTTGCGTCAAATTTGATGCATCTACACAACAATGCTGGACATCTGGGGAAAAATGATGAATTTGGGGGTAAATATAACATTATTTCATCCAAAATTGCAATTTGCACACTATGCTGCAGTAGGTCAATTACTTCTATAACCTTCACCCAGCTGAACCCAACCTGCCTAAAAATGGATAGACTGTTCTGTCCAGGAGGCATGTTACAGTATACTTCACAAAACTCCGGGGTCACAAACTGACCACATGTGGCAACTATGCCCCCGCAGTAAATATATGTGGCACAGTACAGCACCCTTGGAAAATGAGCCAAAGTATGGCACCCCTATATATTCAAACTGTAGCAGTTATACCATATAATAACTATATTTACTGTGCCCAGATTCATTTTCTAATGATGGGTGAACCTGACTCCGCTTCACCAAAAATTCACAAAACTGCTAAAAATTCTCCAAACGCATTCGCACAACAATTTTTCATACCATGCAACTTTTTTTCTTATCCATTAGAGCAGTGATCCCCAACAGTAGCTCGCGAGCAACATGTTGCCTTCCGAACCGTTGGATGTTGCTCTCGGTGTCCTCAAAGCAGGTGGTTATTTTTGAATTTCTGGCTTGGAGGCAAGTTTTAATTGCATAAAGACTATGTATTGTGCCAAGTAGAGCCTCCCGTAGGCTTCCAGTCCACATAGGGGCTACCAAATAGCCAATCACAGCCTTTATTTGGCATGCCACGGGACTTTTACATGCTTGTGTTGCTCCCCAACTCTTTTTACATTTGCATGTGACTCACGGGTAAAAAAGGTTGGGGACCCCTGCATTAGAGCCTATGGGCATTTTCTCTAAGTATTTCGCTCATCCCTATTTAGTTCATTTAACCCATCCCCCTACACATGCACATAGCACTGACGTTTACTTGCATTATACATGGGGATAGGGAAGCTTGTAGCAATGATGAATTTTTCTTCTTTTAGGCAATTGTGTTTATAGCAGCTTTATATTGATGTGGAACATACTGTAGCTGTGGAATAGAGAATTTTCTAGCATGTGAATATACCAGACAATGCAACGGGGTTTTGCCTGCCCCACAAAAAACATTCTGTTCCTAGGAAATTAGTTTAGCAGCCATTTGATCATTTATCAGTGAGCGCATAAGAAAACCAGTGATCTTGTCATTCATCTGCAAGTCTCCAGCAAAGCAAACGCATGAGTGATGGGAAGGAGTTCTAGGAAGGAGCATATAGATATATATTCCTCAAATAGAATAATCTCACTCTAAACCCGCTGGTACAATGAAGTAAAGAAAGAAAAATTCAACAATTTAAAGATATACAGTAGAAAATAATAAGACTCATTCATTAATTCTAAGAAAAAAAGTGCTATAAATGTACAATTTGCATAGGACCTGCATCTCATTCTTTAGAGCTTAGGTGTTGGTTGGTTGTGCCCTGTCACAGAAAGCAACACCTTTCCCGCATAATAAACCCCTGTTTTCTTGAGTATCCATAAGTCAACAAACAGCTAAAGGGCAGTAAGTTGGGCATTTCTAATTGACATGACCGTCCTTAGATAAAGGCTCCAGCCATCCGGCATTGCCAGGGTACCCAAGGTCTTCTGCTACTTTGTCCCTTATTTGGGAGAACAGTATTAATATGCGATATACCAGCAATTTGAGCAAATAAGATATGTGGCTATAAGCTGTTGATGTTTTGTGATTTATGAGAATACTACAGATTGATTGAGCACACTCTCTGCACTTCAACCTCAAAGGTTAGAGTTAAATTATATCAGGCACCATCGAGGATGCTACAGCAGGCGGTAATCAGAGGAGTGCCAACTCTGCTGGAATAAATGTCATAAAAGGCAAAGCCAAGTGTCTGGTGTGCTTCCTCCCTATTTCTTTAATTCTTGTATGAGAAATTGGCTTGGAAGTAGCCCGAGGAGTTGAATGTACCCTATGGAAAGAAAGTAAGTGGTGTGCCAAAGAAAAATTTGTTTTGGTAATCAGAGGAGCCCAGTGTTCGCACCCTTAAGGGATGGTGCTCTGCTTAATGGAAATTAATTATGCAGACACTTATGCAACAAAGCATATACTACTCCCGGGCTTCACCGTGGCTATATATATATATATATATAAACAAAATATGGGATCCGACTCCACTTTTGGAGCCGGTACAATCCACCCGATCTCCCCACACACAGGACATGTATCTAGGTAAATACAAAACAAATCTAACCCCAACGCCATTGTGACCCGAGTGCCGCCACCCCGAGTCTGTCATTAAGAAAACACAATCAGCACATCAACCGTTTGGGCAGCGCACTCCGGAACCACTTTGAAGAATCACACACTTCCAGATTACGGGTAAAAATTGACAATCTTTATTTTATCATCTGATTTACAAAGCATAACGTCCGAGGTCTGACGCGTTTCTATTCTTTATAAGTGAGATGTTAAAATAAAGATTGTCAACCTTTACCCGTCATCTGGAAGTGTGCGATTCTTCAAAGTGGTTCCGGAGTGCGCTGCCGAAATGGTTGATGTGCTGCTTTATGGAAAGTCCCCTTATCTGGAAATAGCCAGACCCAAGCATTCCATTTAACGGATCACCCCTCCCTGTACAACATTCTAAAATCCTTCAATCTATTAAAATATCCAACGGCCGAAGAACACATTTAAAAGTCTAAAACTTCACCTTTTCTCGCAAGTGCTAATTATGAACAGTGATAAATATTATGGATAACATTATGAATTAGCATTGCCAGGAATAGCTATAAGGCAATAAAAAGGGCCAGAATGAGTGTACATTTGCGATATACTTTATCTTTCGAGGTTAACATCACTGCTACAACACGGATATTGATTTACATACAGACCATTGATCCATGTTGTTGATATTACTTATGGATGGAACATCAGGCAGCAGGCAACGGATAACAGATTGGGAACATATTTCATGGGAAAACTGGCAGAAATATGTTGTCTCCCATAATTTTATAATATATATATCTGTTTTAATGATATGTCTTAATTATATTATATGTAGAACTGAATGAATTCTGAATTTATAGATTTAATCCTTTATGTTTAATTAAACCTTTTCAAGAGATAAAAATGAATCAATCTACTATAATTCAGTAAGACACACATTTTTGGCAAGGTCATGTTAGTAGAGGTATGAGACCTGTTATCCAGAATGCCCGAGATCTGGGGTTTTCCGGATAATGGATCTTTCCGTAATTTGGATCTTCATACCCCTTAAGTCTGCTAGAAAATCATGTAGTTACATAGTTAATGTAAACATGAAATAATCCCAATAGACTGGTTTTGCTTCAAATAATGTTTAATTATATCTTAGTTTGGATCAAGCACAAGCTACTGTTTTATTATTACAGAGAAAAGGGGAATCATTTTTAAAAGATTAGATTATAAATTATAATGGAGGCTATGGGAGTCAGCTTTTCCATAATTTAGAGCTTTCTGGATAACGGGTTTACGGATAACGGATCCTATACCTGTATTCAGGTTTATGTCAAAGAACAGAGTTTTGAAACGATAATTTAGGGTAGGCTGGGAGTTGAAAATGTTGACATTTGCAACACAGAAATTCTTTCTATGAACAGAATAAAGGGGTAATTTACAGCTGCTAGGACAGTTGCAGTTGCACTAATTTCCTGGTATCAGTTGCAGCAAAAGTGCCACTTTTCCTCCTGTTCCCAATCAATCACAGTTGGTCCCACTGACACAGGGTCTACCTCCATCTCCAAACCGGGTAGTCAAGTCAATTGCTGCAGTGCAAAAAACCCACCAACAGGACTTCAAAAAATTTCAGCGTAATTGCGACCAATTCACCTTGATGGGTAACCACATTTGCTCTAATTTTAACACATTGGCCTCAGTTGCCTCAACGGTTGGGAAAAATGTTGCATTATGGGAAAAAATGGTGATTGTGCTCAAAATTGCATCAGTGGTTGTAAACAACATCTTAAGTGTAGAGAAATAGCTACTAAATACCAGGTATAACAGGAATGGTTAAAACAAGGCAATGAACCAAGGCAATTGGACAAACTCACCATGTGCCATAGCCTTTACCACATCTGTAATAGCCAACATCACCCTAACGTCTTCTCAAAATAATAACAAATTATTTCTAATAAATTAATCTTAAAGAGAAAAAAAAATGAAACCTAAAAAGGCCTGAAGTTTAGTGATGGGCGAATTTGGGGCGTTTCGCCGAAAACTTTGAGAATTTCCAGAGAAATTCGTGAAACGGCGAAAAATTAGCAAAACTGCGCCAGCATCTCGTTTTTGATGCCGGCATCTGTTTTTTATGCCGCGTCCATTTTTTTTGGACACCAGCGTCCGTTTTTAGCAGTATTGGGCCGGCGTCCAAAAAAAATGTACATCGGCGTCCATTTTTTTTACTCTGCCAATTTTTCACAGCGGATTCGCGAATTTATTCGCTGCCGGCAAATCGCAGAAATTTGCATCGAATTTGCGCCTGGCTAATAAATTCGCTCATCACTACTGAAGCTTAAATAAAGGAAGATGGAGACTGAAGTACAAGAATATCTGTGTAAGGATGCCTGCCGAGTTCTCTGCGAGGATGCCTGCTGCATGCTTCTGCCTCTTCTTGTCACGAGCGCCGCCCGGAGCAGGTCCAAGAGCTCCGGGCGGCGCGTCCTCTCCTGCCGGCGTCGCTCCCAAGATGGCGGCGCCCATGGCCGCCACGTGGGTAAGCGGCGCCGGCGCGATGACGTCAGTGCGCCGACGTCGGCGCAAGGACGTCAATGACGTCACTAAGGCGCCAAATTCAAATAAAAAGCCTGTTTAGACGCCAGAATGGCGCCCAAGTATAGGATTACCTTCCCTAAAGTGTATCCTGGGTTTCCTGTGTACCTTATTGCCAAATCTTGTTCCTGATCTGTTTCCTGACCCCTTTGCCTGGACTTTGGACCTTGTTGTATTCTGCCTGCCTGTGAACTCTTGCCTGATCCTGACTATTCTTCGTTTAACCCTTTGGACACCGCGACCTTGTTCCCTCAAGAGGGCTTCCTCCTTGATCCTGACTACCTCCCTGGAGGGAGCTCCCGGCTCCCTGACATTATACTTGGGCCATGGATCCTTCTGAGGAAGCCACACCTCATGTCGGACGAGCGCTCCGCGGACTGGCATCCCGCATGGAGGACTACGAAAACCAGCAGGTTCGCATTGGGCAAGCACTCGATGTCCTGCTGGCTCAAGTGCCTTCTGCGTCCTCCACTGCTCCACCTACTGGGGATCCCCCCATGGCGGCAGCCCCCACGAACACAAGCTACCCGACAGGTGAGCCTCGCATTCCACCTCCCCCTCGTTTCAGTGGGGACCCACAAGCCTGCAGGGGATTTGCCACGCAATGCCAAATTCAATTTGAGTTCCAACCCACACAGTTTCCTAGCGAGCGTTCCAAGGTGGGGTATGTGATGTCTCGATTGGAAGGCAAGCCACTAGAGTGGGCCACGTCTCTTTGGGAGAAGAATTCCCCGCTGACTTTTGATGTTAAAGACTTTCTCCAGGCTTTTCGTATAGTTTTTGATGCTCCAGGTCGGGTTACGAACGCCCCTGCCCGTCTCTTGCAGCTCCGGCAAGGAAGCCGCAGTGTCAATGAGTATGCTATAGACTTCCGAACACTGATGGCGGAGACTTCCTGGTGTGATGACGCTTACAAGGCCGTATACTACCAAGGCCTATCCATCCGCATCAAAGATGATCTCGTCTCCAGAGAGACTCCTGACACCCTGGAAGGGTTGATCGCTCTATCCATTAAGGTGGACACTCGTCTCAGAGAGCACCAGGTGGAGAGAGAGCGCAGTAGACGATTTTCTCCCATGTTGGCCCCTCGCTTTCAAAGGCCGATTCTGCAAACACCCGCTGTTCCTGTGACCCATGTGTCGACGTCTCCCTTGGAGGAACCCATGCAAGTAGGAAAGACTCGCCTCTCCGAGCAGGAAAGACTCCGAAGACGTATGGCAGGTCTCTGTTTATACTGTGGTGGGCATTCCCATTTTGCCAACGCCTGTCCTGCCAAAGCCAAGAGTTTTGTACCCCGAGGTATGTCTCAGGTTTCTCATGTAGGGGGCATCACTCGAGGTTCTCTGGAGAAGTATCAAGAAAATTCACGCAGGCTTCTTCTTCCTTTGCAGATTCACCTGGCAAGTAAGTCTATCTTCGAAAGGGCCTTCCTCGACTCCGGAGCGGATGGCAATTTCATGGATGCCTTTTTTGCCGAACGCATGAAGATTCCTCTGCTTCCATTGTCTTCTCCCCTGCGAATTACTGCCATAGATGACAAACCCCTGGAGTTTGAATTCGTCACAAAGTTCACGGCGGAACTATCTGTACAAGTTGGGGCGCTGCATCAAGAAAAACTTTCATTCTTCATCATCCCCTGTCCTTCTACTCCAGTGATATTGGGTCTTCCATGGTTACGTCTGCATAACCCCACCATAGACTGGTCCACTGGGCAGATCTCTCGTTGGAGTTCATTTTGCCTGCAACATTGCCTTCCGCCAAAACCCCTCGAGAAGGTGTATGTCTCCTCTGCGGAATTAAAGACTTTGCCCTCCACTTACAAGGGATTTTCCGATGTATTTTGTAAAAAGTCTGCAGAGTTCCTTCCCCCACATCGCTCCTACGACTGTCCGGTTGAACTCCTGCCTGGAGCTATGCCCCCCAGAGGGCGCACCTACCCTCTCTCTCCTGCAGAGACTACCGCTATGAAGGAGTACATCCAAGAAAATCTCCAGCGGGGGTTTATCCGCCCTTCTACCTCTCCTGCAGGGGCTGGGTTCTTCTTCGTGGAGAAGAAGGACGGAGGCCTTCGGCCTTGTATAGACTATCGGGGTCTGAATAAGATCACCGTGAAAAACAGATACCCTCTGCCCCTGATTGCCGAGCTCTTTGACCAGCTGAAAGGGGCAAAGATTTTCTCCAAGTTGGATCTCCGGGGGGCCTACAACCTCATTCGCATCCGGGAGGGTGACGAATGGAAGACGGCATTCAACACTCGGGATGGGCACTATGAATATCTCGTTATGCCCTTCGGCCTATGCAATGCCCCTGCC
The DNA here is from genome assembly GCF_017654675.1 of Xenopus laevis. Taxonomy (NCBI): domain Eukaryota; kingdom Metazoa; phylum Chordata; class Amphibia; order Anura; family Pipidae; genus Xenopus; species Xenopus laevis. The sequence continues at coordinate 9,984,671 of NC_054374.1, forward strand.
GTCTTCCAGGAGTTTGTGAATGATGTGTTCCGAGATCTCCTAGGAAGGTTCGTAGTCGTATACTTGGACGACATCCTGATCTTTTCCAAGGACCTTGAAAGTCATCGCTCCCAGGTGAAGGAGGTACTCTCTCGTCTGAGGAAGAACTCTCTCTTCGCCAAGTTGGAGAAGTGTGTTTTCGAGGTATCCAAGATCCCCTTCCTAGGATACATTATCTCTCCAGAGGGATTTGAGATGGACCCCGTGAAAGTGTCGGCCATCCAGGAGTGGCCTCTCCCACTGAGTACCAAAGCAATCCAGAGATTCATCGGATTTGCTAATTATTATCGACAGTTCATCCGGGGGTTCTCTTCCCGCATTGCACCTATCCTGGCCCTCATCCGAAAAGGGGGTAAACCCAGCCTGTGGCCTCCATCTGCCATAGAAGCCTTTCAGTCCTTGAAAGAGGCCTTCACGTCTGCTCCTGTTCTTCGACATCCCAATCCTGCACTACCCTTCTGCATCGAAGTTGATGCTTCTGAAGTCGGAGCCGGAGCTATCCTGTCTCAGAGACACTCCTCTGATGGAAAATTGCACCCCTGTGCGTTTTTCTCCAAGAAGTTCTCATCCGCAGAGCAGAACTATGATGTCGGAAATCGAGAACTCCTGGCAGTCAAGCTTGCCCTTGAAGAATGGCGTCACCTCCTGGAGGGTTCTGAAATTCCTGTCCAGATTTTCACTGATCACAAAAATCTGGAGTTCATACAGTCCCTCAAGAGGCTAAATCCCAGACAAGCCAGGTGGGCCCTTTTCTTTTCCCGATTTAACTTTGTTTTGACTTATCGCCCAGGTTCCAAAAATCTGAAGGCCGACGCCTTGTCTCGTAGCTTCACTCCGGTGGACCGTGACCCTGAGAGACAGGAACCAATCATTCCACAAGTCAAGATCATTGCCTCTCTGTATCCCCAATTTGCCGACCAGATTCTGGCTGGGCAGTCCTCCGCTCCTCAAGATACTCCGATTGGCATGGCCTTCGTCCCTCCAGAACTTCGCCTGGCCATCCTGCAACAAACCCACTGCTCCAGGCAAGCTGGACATCCTGGTCCGGCCAAGACCCTTGAACTTTTGAGGCGCCTAGTCTGGTGGCCTGATATCCGCAAGGATGTAAAGGACTTTGTGGCTGCTTGTAATGTCTGCGCCACTTCTAAGCCTAGCCATTCCCGCCCCAGTGGGTTGTTACAGCCTTTGCCGATACCCTCTCGTCCATGGACGCACCTCTCTATGGACTTTATTGTCGAACTTCCTCCCTCCGGTGGGAATACTGTGATCTGGGTTGTTATTGACCGCTTCTCCAAAATGGCCCATTTCATCCCTCTGAAGAAGTTGCCCTCTGCGGTGGAGTTGTCCCAGCTATTTATCCAGTACATCTTCCGCCTGCATGGTTTCCCGGTGGAGATCGTCTCCGATAGAGGCACCCAGTTTACTGCCAAATTCTGGCGTTCCCTATGCAAAGACCTGGGAATTGTTCTTCAGTTTTCATCTGCATACCATCCGCAGACGAATGGGGCAGCTGAACGTGTCAACCAAGCCCTGGAACAGTTCCTGAGGAACCACGTATCCCTCTGCCAGGATGACTGGTCTGATCTCCTCCCATGGGCGGAATTCGCTCATAATAATGCTTGTCATTCCTCTACAGGGAGGTCTCCGTTCATGTCGGTGTATGGTCTGCATCCTCAAGCTTTTCCCCAAGACTTTGTGCTATCTGATGTCCCGGCTGCTGACGACTCCGCAGCCCATATGTCTGCTATTTGGGCTGCTACCAAGTTGAACCTAGAGAAGAGCGCTCTTGTTCATAAGACTTTCGCGGATCGTCGTCGAAGATCCTCTCCTCCCTACAAGGTGGGTGATAATGTCTGGCTCTCTTCCAGGAATATCCGGTTGAAGATACCATCTCCCAAGTTGGGTCCAAAATTCTTGGGTCCATTTCCCATCTTGGAGATAATCAACCCTGTGGCTGTCAGACTCCAACTGCCACCAGAGATGAGAATCCCCAACGTGTTCCACGTGTCTCTGGTGAAACCCGCCATCACCAACCGGTTCTCTGGCGGTCAATCTCCTCCTCCTGCCATCTCTGTGGAGGGTCAACTCGAGTACGAGGTGGAGAGAATCCTAGACTCCAGGATCTCCAGAGGGTCTCTTCAGTACCTCATTCAGTGGAGGGGCTTTGGCCCTGAAGAATGCTCCTGGGAAGGTCACCGTGATGTTCACGCTCCTCGTCTGGTGAGGGAGTTCCACTCCAAATTTCCCCAGAAGCCAAATCCTGGTGGTCCGGAGGCCCCCCGTGAGGGGGGGGGTACTGTCACGAGCGCCGCCCGGAGCAGGTCCAAGAGCTCCGGGCGGCGCGTCCTCTCCTGCCGGCGTCGCTCCCAAGATGGCGGCGCCCATGGCCGCCACGTGGGTAAGCGGCGCCGGCGCGATGACGTCAGTGCGCCGACGTCGGCGCAAGGACGTCAATGACGTCACTAAGGCGCCAAATTCAAATAAAAAGCCTGTTTAGACGCCAGAATGGCGCCCAAGTATAGGATTACCTTCCCTAAAGTGTATCCTGGGTTTCCTGTGTACCTTATTGCCAAATCTTGTTCCTGATCTGTTTCCTGACCCCTTTGCCTGGACTTTGGACCTTGTTGTATTCTGCCTGCCTGTGAACTCTTGCCTGATCCTGACTATTCTTCGTTTAACCCTTTGGACACCGCGACCTTGTTCCCTCAAGAGGGCTTCCTCCTTGATCCTGACTACCTCCCTGGAGGGAGCTCCCGGCTCCCTGACACTTCTTAACGCTGGTTTTCCTATGGCGCGCACCAGGTTTTACGTGCTATGCACGTAACGCCATCACGCCAGGTGGCACGAAATTCGAATATTTAAAGGGGCTATAAGCCCAAACTCATTGCCCGTTGTTAGGTCTAACTTGTAAGTATCTGGGTATGATATGTTTCGTGTTTATTCTGGTCTTTGATCCCTTGCCTGCCTGACTATTCTGAACTCTGCTGATATTGACTGTTACCTGCTTGACTATTCTTCAATGTTGCCTCTACCGACTCCGGCCTGTCTGACCCTGCTTGAACTCTACCTGTACTGACCCCAGCCTGCCTGACCACGCTTTTCGTCTACTCCTTGAACTGTTGCCTTCCGTCCAACTGTGTTAACATACGTGCCCCTTTGCTTCTTCAAAACATCTGCTTTGCTCCTCTCAAGTTAAGACCTGGCAGCATCTGAGTAGCTGAGGGCTCCTCCCGAGGCCAAATACAGCTGCTACAGACATTCTGGGGGATCTGATATCTCATGTTGGCTTCAAATGTATCTCTGAGAAAGACATAACATTGGGAAATTAGATGCGCTGAACTTTTCTTTTTCACCAGATGTCACTAGATGAGAATGGATTTTTCCAGTTCCAAAGGAATGGCATAAACATTTATGATGCTTACTAGCAAATGGTTTTAATTGTCTTGCCTTTTGCCACTTTCACTGGCATCCCCTGCAACTCCAACTATGCCACATGACTTGCCAGCACTCAGTTGTCCTGTTTTCTTGACCAAGTCATGTGTTGCTCAAGTCCCTAGTCCATCACTTCATTCAAAAGGAAGTTCCAAAAGTCATTGCCACTAGACTTTTAAGTTTCTTGTATAACAGAATGGAAAGTTCTGCCAAACGGAAAAGTACTGTAAATTTCATATTACAGGTACTGGACCTGTTATCCAGAATGCTTGGGGACCTGAGATTTTCCAGACAAGGTGTAATTTGGATCTTTATTAGTGATGGGCGAATCTGTGCCTAAAAATTGTGAATTTACAGCAAAATTCATAAAACAGCGAAAAATTAGCAAAACACATTGAAGTCAATGGGCATCAAAATAATTTTGTGTAAATTTTTGAAACGCACAATTTTTATACAGTCGACTATTTGGTCCAAATGCAAATATTTGGGCCTCCGAATAATTTTGTTGCGCACCAATTTCTACGCGTACGCCAATTTTGACGAGCGCCAATTTTTTTTGGACACAGCAGAGTTTTCAACGTTGAACTGTCTCCGCAGTTTCGCAAATTAATTTGCTTGCGGCGACACACAGAGATTTGCCGCAAGTTCATGTCTGTCGAATTTATTCGCCCATCACTAATCTTCATAGTCTTCTAAAAATCATTTTAGCATTAAATAAACCCAATAGGATTGTTTTCCTACCAATAAGGATCAATGATATCTTAGTTGGGATAAAGTAAAATGCTCTGTTTTTGTTACAGAGAAAAAGGAAATACTGTATGTTTCAAATTTTTAAGTGATTTGATTAAAATCGAGTCTATGGGGGATGAGCTTCCTGTAACTTTCTGGATAACAAGTTTCCAGATAATAGATCCTATACCTGCATATAAAAGCGACCCCAGATATTGCTTATTCTATTTCATTTAAAGTGAAGTACTTTTATACCTTTTCTGAAAGCCAACAAACTAATATATAAAGAACTAAAACACAAATCTTATAAACCCAAGCAAATGAAACACGAGTTAATTAAAAGAAGGAGCAATATGCGTTATGGGTGACGAATCAAGGAGACTGTATAATGCTGATGGGATACAAAATAAAAAAGTAAACTGTTTCTAGTTGACTTGCTTTTTTCTAGTATTTCCAGAAATCAGTGCAGAGCGTATGCTGTTATGTTGCCGGCACTAAAGTTGCTCTGTAACTCACTGTAAGCACAGAAGAATTTTATGGCAAATTATAGTTGCCTACCAGATACATTTTCTCTATGGTTATTTTCTTCCCAATTTCTAATTGGAGTATTGGCAATCTGACACCTTAGTTCTACCTGCGGCCGTCGAAATAAAACCCATAGCAGAGTCCCCACACAAAGAATTGGAGCCTGCAATTAGCTGTAGGAGTCACTTGACCTCCAGCAATAGATCTCTGTGACAGCAACATTCCAAGCTAATGTCCTGGCCAGAGCTAGAAGAATAGCATAGCTAAAGGGAATGCAGGATCATTTGAAATGCAGCGCAGTGTTGGATTTTTGTCAGCCACAGTTGCATCCAAACTGTCACACATACAATTGCTGATACAAGTTGCAATAAAAATGGTGGGGATTTTGACATTTCGGCTTTGTGACATTAAAACACCATTAGTTCATGATGCCTTTGGTGCATCTGCTGTACAGAAACCCCTGTGGGAATCATTCGACTTAAAGCCATGTTTAAAGGGAAAAAATTTTTTTTTTTGAAAATGCATCAGTTAATAGTGCTGTTCCAGCAGAATTCTGCACTGAAATCCGTTTCTCAAAAGAGGAAACAGATTTTTTGATATTTAATTTTGAAATCTGACATATTGTCAGTTTCCCAGCTGCCCCCAGTCATGTGACTTGTGCTCTGATAAACTTCAGTCACTCTTTACTGCTGCATTGCAAGTTGGAGTGATATCACCCCCTCCCTTTCCCCCAAGCAGCCTAACAACGGTAACCAAGGTAACCAAATAGCAGCTCCCTAACACCTGCATTGGTGAGAGCTCAAGGCTGTGAGTTTTTTCTCTGGCCCTTTTTGGGTCTGGGGGAAGCAAACTGCTTTTCCCCTGAAATGCCTCCAAAAAAAAAAAAGGAAGACAGCGGCCATTGCTGGCCAAGGAGTGAGGACCCACTTGGGGTCTAACAGGAGGACTGCTGCTCCCGGTTTCACAGCAGAAGTTGAAAATGTTCAGGTGTGCAAGGAGGTGGTGGCCATGGCTACAAGTGACAGCAAGGAAGGAGAACATACCTCTACATGCAGTGTTCCATCTGTTATGGAGTCTCCCAAGCATGCGAATACAGTGTTTTTGCTGTAAGTGTGCCTGGTGGCCGTGTGTCAGTTGCGAGTGTGCAGTGTCACAAGGCTGCAGGGAGTACTAAAATGGCTACAGGGTGTACTAACATGGCTGCACCCCTGACTAATAAAACTGTATATGATGCTGCAGTAAGAGAGAACATAGCTGGTAAAAGCAGTGTCACAGAGGGTGCAGGGAATCCTCCAGTAAATAGTGAGAGTGTAGGGGCACAAGGGAGGAGAAGTGTTTGGGATGGGAAGAGACTGTTTAGGCAGAATGTCTCTGAGGTGGGTGAGAGTCAGAACAGTAGGAGGAAGAATGAGGTGAAAATTAAGTGGGTGAAGGAGAGGGGTGAGTTCCCAGGGCGCAGGTTTGTAGCCAGAAATCTCATCAAATAGTCATTGGGCTTTACCCCTTCAGATGTGTTTGGGCTGGTAAGTGTCACAGACACTGAGTTTGATCTGAACTTTAAACTGTCTCAGGGGCTGGATAAGTTCTGGCGCAAATATGAGGGTAAGAGAGAAGCCCCAGAGAAGGAGGGGTTAAGCGAGATTTCAGTGTCCCGGCCTGAGACCAAAACTGTCACCATTATGTTTAAGACAGTGTGTGTCCCCCTCGGAAGATGTGATGGTTTGGCTAAAGAGGCAATGTACTGTCCTGTCCCCCCTTACCCCACTGTATGATGAGTAGGGATGTAGCGAACTGTTCGCCGGCGAACTAGTTCGCGCAAACTTCGACTGTTCGCGTCCGCCGCAAGTTCGCGAACGTCGCGCGACGTTCGCCAATAGGGATGTAGCGAACGTCGGAAAAAAAGTTCGCGAACATATTCGCGAACTTGCGCAAAAATGCGAGCGGTTCGCGAACGGTTCGCGAACCCCATAGACTTCAATGGGAAGGCGAACTTTAACATCTAGAAAAGACATTTCTGGCCAGAAAAATGATTTTAAAGTTGTTTAAAGGGTGCAACGACCTGGACAGTGGCATGCCAGAGGGGGATCAAGGGCAAAAATGTATCTGAAAAATCTGCCTGTGTGTGCTTGGAAGAGATAGTGTAGGGGGAGAGCTGTTAGTGATTTCAGGGACAGATGATAGTAAGTTTGCTGGCTAGTAATCTGCTTGATACTGCTCTGTATTGGAGGGACAGAAGTCTGCAGGGATTTGAGGGACATTTTAGCTTAGGTAGCTTTGCTGGCTAGTAATCTACTGTTCTCTTTAAACAACTGCCATACGTTGACCTTGTAGGCATTGTTTGCCCAGTTTTTTTGGACGCAGCCACTGAAGCACAGTTGCCAGAAAAAATATGCCATATAAATGCTGAAAATAGTCATTTTTCGCCATACGTTGACCTTGTAGACATTGTTTGCCCAGTTTTTTTGGACGCAGCCACTGAAGCACAGTTGCCAGAAAAAATATGCCATATAAATGCTGAAAATAGTAATTTTTCGCCATACGTTGACCTTGTAGACATTGTTTGCCCAGTTTTTTTGGTTGCAGCCACTGAAGCACAGTTGCCAGAAAAAATATGCCACATAAATGCTGAAAATAGTCATTTTTTGCCATATACGTTGAGCGGCTGGGTACCTTCCACTGCGGTGTCCCAATTGCTACAAATTTGCGGAAGGCCTCAGAGTCCACCAGCTGGTATGGTAAAAGCTGGCGGGCTAAGAGTGCAGACAAGCCAGCTGTCAGACGCCGGGCAAGGGGGTGACAGTCAGACATTGGCTTCTTACGCTCAAACATGGCCTTCACAGAAACTTGGCTGGTGGCAGATGACTGGGAATGGGAACAGGTGGTCAAGGTGGAAGGCGGAGTGGAGGGTGGTTCAGACGGGTCAAGGAGAGCAGAGGTAGAGCAGTAAGATGCTGGACCAGAAGGAGTGTGGCTTTTAGTTTGCCTGTTGCCTTTGAGGTGTTGCTCCCAAAGTGCTTTGTGCTTGCCGCTCATGTGCCTTCGCATAGAAGTTGTACCTATGTGGCTGTTGGGCTTACCAAGGCTCAGTTTCTGACTGCACTCATTGCAAATTACAATGCTTTTGTCAGAGGCACACACATTAAAAAAATCCCACACTGCTGACTTTTTGGAAGTGTGCGATCTGGCGGTAACAGTAGAAGTTGGCGGAGTTGGCGGTATTGGCGGCAATGGCGGGTGCGTTGGCCGGCTGAACACAGGTGCCGATACATGTTGTTGCCCTACTGATCCCTGCGGGCTGTCCTCCCTGCTTCTTCTAAGTCTTATTCTCCTACTGCCTCTCTGACTCTCCGTCTCTCCATCTGAACTACCCTCCTCTTGCTCTCTTCTACTAGGCACCCACAAAACATCAATCTCCTCATCATCATTCTCCTCAGATGCATCAATTTCTTCTGACACATCACAGAAGGAAGCAGCAGCGGGGACCTCCTCCTCATCACTCATTATGTCCATCTCTATCGTGTTCTCTGCCAGAATTAAATCTGGTGTAAGGTCCTCATCTCCTTCATCTTCTTCTGGCAATAATGGTTGCGCATTACTCAGTTCAAGAAACTCATGGGAAAATAACTCCTCTGACCCCAGTGAAGAAGGGGCACCGGTGGTGGAGGAAGTGTTACGTGGGGTGGCCATAGCAGTGGAGGATGAGGAGGATGTTGTGGTAAAGTTAGAAACGGTAGAGGATGGGGTGTGCTGTGTAAGCCAGTCAACTACCTCTTCAGCATTTTGGGAGTTCAGGGTCATTGGCTTTTTAAAACTGGGCAATTTGCTAGGGCCACAGGATTGCATAGCAGCACGGCCCCTAGCACGGCCTCTGCGTGGCGGCCTGCCTTTGCCTGGCATTATTTTTAAAAAAACAACAACAACAACAAAAACTCAGTTGGTTTTTCTGGAAACGATAATACACACAGCTAGATGGCGGGTTGAAGAAAACACTGTGCAAATAATGCCTACAAAGTCAACGTATACACTACTACAGCGGTGGATACGGATTACGTAAAATATATGAATGCTGCTTGAAAAAAAGTAACTCAAGTGGTTTTTCTAGAGACGATAATATTATCAATATTTAGACAAAATGTGAACAAGGTCACACAGCTCGATGGCGGGTTGAAGAAAACAGTGTGCAAATAATGCCTACAAGGCCAACGTATACACTACTACAGCGGTGGATACGGATTACGTAAAATATATGAATGCTGCTTGAAAAAAGTGACTCCGGTATTTTTTCTGGAGACGGTAATATTATGGATATTTAGACAGAATGGGAACAAGGTCACACAGCTCGATGGCGGGTTGAAGAAAACAGTGTGCAAATAATGCCTACAAGGCCAACGTATACACTACTACAGCGGTGGATACGGATTACGTAAAATATATGAATGCTGCTTGAAAAAAGTGACTCCGGTGTTTTTTCTGGAGACGGTAATATTATGGATATTTAGACAGAATGGGAACAAGGTCACACAGCTCGATGGCGGGTTGAAGAAAACAGTGTGCAAATAATGCCTACAAGGCCAACGTATACACTACTACAGCGGTGGATACGGATTACGTAAAATATATGAATGCTGCTTGAAAAAAGTGACTCCGGTGTTTTTTCTGGAGACGGTAATATTATGGATATTTAGACAGAATGTGAACAAGGTCACACAGCTCGATGGCGGGTTGAAGAAAACAGTGTGCAAATAATGCCTACAAGGCCAACGTATACACTACTACAGCGGTGGATACGGATTACGTAAAATATATGAATGCTGCTTGAAAAAAGTGACTCCGGTGTTTTTTCTGGAGACGGTAATATTATGGATATTTAGACAGAATGGGAACAAGGTCACACAGCTCGATGGCGGGTTGAAGAAAACACTGTGCAAATAATGCCTACAAGGCCAACGTATACACTACTACAGCGGTGGATACGGATTACGTAAAATATATTATGGCTGCTTGAAAAAAGTGACTCCGGTGTTTTTTCTGGAGACGGTAATATTATGGATATTTAGACAGAATGTGAACAAGGTCACACAGCTCGATGGCGGGTTGAAGAAAACAGTGTGCAAATAATGCCTACAAGGCCAACGTATACACTACTACAGCGGTGGATACGGATTACGTAAAATATATTATGGCTGCTTGAAAAAAGTGACTCCGGTGTTTTTTCTGGAGACGGTAATATTATGGATATTTAGACAGAATGTGAACAAGGTCACACAGCTCGATGGCGGGTTGAAGAAAACAGTGTGCAAATAATGCCTACAGGGCAAATAATGCCTAAAAGGTCAACTTATACACTACTACAGCGGTAGTAAAATAAAAAAAAGTAAAATAAAAAAAAATGAATATTAAAAAAAAAAAATTAAAGTTGGTGCTGCTGAACTACTAGGAGCAGCAGATTAGCACACCAGTCCCACTCCCCAACACTGCTAGACTAATAGCACTGGGCTCTTATAGCAGTAGTAGTAGTAGTAGTAGTAAAACAACAAAAAAATAAATAAAAGCAGTCCTTACAAGGACTACTGTTATTGCAGCAGTCAGCAGATGAGATCAGAAGCAGGACAGCTGCCCACTGCAGCTACATACAGAGCACTGCAGTAGAAGGTAGATTACTAGCCAGCAAAGCTACCTAAGCTTAAATGTCCCTCAAACCCCTGCAGACTTCTGTCCCTCCAATAACAGAGCAGTATCAAAACGATTACTAGCCAGCAAACTTTCAACTGTCCCTGAAATCACTAACAGGCAGCAGCTCTCTCCCTACACTATCTCTTCAGCACACACAGGCAGAGTGAAAAAACGCTGCAGGGCTTCGGTTTTTATAGGGAAGGGGAGTGGTCCAGGGGAGAGCTTCCTGATTGGCTGCCATGTACCTGCTGGTCTGGGGTGAGAGGGCAAAAAAAAGCGCCAACAATGGCGAACCCAAAATGGCGAACGTCGCGCGACGTTCGCGAACTTCCGGCGAGCGCGAACACCCGATGTTCGCGCGAACAAGTTCGCCGGCGAACAGTTCGCGACATCTCTATTCGCCAATAGGCGTTCGCGTCAAAATCATTCGACCATTCGACCATTCGATCGCTAAAATCGAACGATTTTCGTTCGAATCGAACGATCGAAGCCATTGGATTGAATGAAATCATTCGATCGAATGGCTTCGATCGTTCGGTTCGAACGAAAATCGTTCGATCGAACGATTAAAATCCTTCGATCGTTCGAATCGAACGATTTTCGGATGTTCGAAGTTCGCGAACTGTTCGCGAACTGTTCGCATTTTTTGCCGGTGTTCGCAACGGCGTTCGCGAACACATACTCGGCAGTTCGCTACATCCCTAATGATGAGGAAGGTTTCTGGATAGGAGGGTGGAATCCCTTCTTTATTGGTAAGGACATGGGGTTTGCTTCTACCCCAGGGTGTGTTTCAGGTGTGGCTCAAACAGGCACTTTGCAGCTAAATGCCCAGTGGTGAAGTGTGCCCTCTGTGGTGAAACTGGGCACCCCAGTAAAGAATGCCAGGAAATCTGCTGAAATTTGTGCCTGAAGTTAGGCCATGGCCACGGTTCTTGCCCTGATGCCTGGCAAAACATTGTTAGAGATTGCCCTAATTTACAGGAGGAATGGAGATTGTGGAGGAGGGTGCCCCAACATCTGAAGTGGTGGGATCAGAGAGGGAAGTTGTACAGTCGGAATCCAATGCCCGTGTAGTAAGGTGGTGGGTAGGGCAGCAGAGAAGTTACCCAAAGAGAAGGGTGAGCCGAGGGCCAGTCAGCCAAGAAGAGAGGAGAAGTGGAGAGTGGTGGGAAAGAAAGCCTCCATTAAAAAGAATCCAATGCAGAAATGATACTTTTTTTAAAGAAACACCTATAAAAATATTAATACAGCAACTGTTTGCCTATTAGCCTGCATTTATCCTGGGGAATTTTAAGCACATCCGTTGTATTATTCCCTATGTCAAGCATAATATTATGCTGTTTAAGAGGGACTATTAACTTATTCATTGCTTTGAATTTCTAAATTTAGAAGAAGCACTAAGATGAAAGTCGTGTGGTCTCAGGAGTCTTTTCAATTAAAGCAATCAATATGTGCCCTAGTTTTCAAGGGACAAACACCAGTTTTCTTCTTAAACACACTCCATGTGCTTCCCGATCTTATAGCCAGCCACCTCTATTTTATTTATAAGCACAATTCCGTTAATAGCCTGAACGAGGGGGGAAAAAGTGCATAAAGTACTGTGGATATAGGTTCCAGCTTTGTGACTGACTGTAAGGAAATTCACCTGAGGCAAGAAAATGATTAGGTAATCACTTTTATCCATTACACACATGACTTGCTACAGTCTGCTATTTCAAAAACACTGTCAGAGTCTAGCTTTCTTTATGCACAGGGAAATGTGGCCAAACCATGGGAACTGAGATGCTGAATTAAGAATATCTAACTAAACCATGATGATAATATGTACAGTAAAAGGTTTATAAATAGGAACATAAAGTGAAACATAAATGCATTCAATATATGTACCCCACTTGCAACAGCTTAAGAGCACTAATAGTGTAAGCTCTTTGGAACATGGATAACTTATTTTGTCTCTATTTATTCCTATGCATTTCAATATAGACCCGTTGCATTGGAATAAAATAGCCATGGGCACCTGCAGTATGAAGAGGGATCCAGTGATCAGCATGCTAATAGTCAGTGGCGTAACTACCAGGGGTGCAGGAGGTGCAATCACACCCGGGTCCGCACCCCCTTGGGGCCCACTGGAGCCGCAATAACGGTTATCCCCGGAGGCTGGGCAGGGGGAGATTTTACAGCTCGCACGATTCATAGGGGGAGGGCCCAACAGGGGGGCCCAGGTGCCCATGCTATACCAGGGCCCGCTGGTGAGTAGTTACGCCACTGATAATAGTAACTTGGTGTCAGAATCAGGTGGCTGATGGGAAAAAAATAGAAAAAGCTGAAAAACAGTAAATTATATCTTCCTTTTTATTAACGTTTATTTAATATTTGGTTGGCTAAGAAGGAAGTTCAAAGTAGATTATAGTGGTCATTTACTGATGATGGGGCAGGGGACGCAAGCTGCCATGTCTTTTGCACTTTGAACCCTGCCCTAAATCAGCAATTTTGGCTACAAGTCCTTGCATGTAGGCATGCTTCTGCTGCTCCTTACCCATCCTCTAATTTGTGCATCATTCAGATAGGAAAATAAAGGAGTGCTGATGGGAACTGGTCACAAAGGGGCCCTGCACTAGATGGTGCAGATATGCATTTTGAAATCAAGGGGCTTGATTTTGCAGCCCTTAGGGGCAGATTTACTAAAAGGCGAAGTGGCTAACTCTAGTGACTTTTCATCAGAAATCACATCCGCAGGGACATCGCCAATTCACAAATTGCATTCGTTCTCTATCGCCAGGCGACTTTTCACTCTGGCGAATGATCGTTACTCTGCAAATTCAGTAAAGTTTGGATCTTACAGAACATTAACTCTTTTGCCAGATTTGACTTTGCACCTCTGACCAGGAAAAGTGCTTAAAAGAAGCTACATCCTCCTCAATCTTCTGTCACATCATATCCTGTGTGCCGAAAAAGTTCAAAAAACGCTGGCGGATTTTCTTCTTTTTAAACAAGATTTCCTGCAAAAGTCCTAACAAACTTTTTTTGGGTAACCAGTTTTCTGGCATTATATTAACTCTCTTGTCTTTATTAAGGTTCCCAGGAAATGTGTAATAAAAAGTGGTAACAAGCATTTGCACCAACATTTATAATAAATACCTCCATACAACTTTAAATTACCCGCGTATGCAAATTGACCTAAGCGCAAGATCACTAGTGAATTTTCGCTAGGCACAAATGAACGCTGTCGCATCTTCTCTATGAAATGCTTGCACTGCCGAAGTAGCGATATCGAAAAGTCGCCATCGTTCAGTGCCCAGGGCGAAACTTCGCATATTAGTGAATTAACGCAGGGGTAGCGAATTTGCGCTTGGCGAAGTGGTGCGACAATTCGCCCTTTAGTGAATCTGCCCCTTAGTGTCCTAGCACCTGCACCCAGGGTTATGGTGATTGCCTTAAAGATAAAGGTCTCTGGTTCCCGTATGAGTATAGAGTTGCCTGGGTTTGGTAGCAATGTATTCATACATGGTTGGCAGGGGGAAACACACAGACATTTCTAGCTCTTGCATCCAAAAGGCATTTAAAAGCATAGCTTACACAAAGGTAAAATTATTGCTTGAAGATATAAATAATGGTTCTGTAACATGCAGTCCTCCCGTTGTAGCTGAACTAGTATAATTGTAGTGAAAGAGCTAGGTTGTCTGAAGGTAGTTGAGGGCTACAGAGCAAGATAATAGGGTTAGAGGTTATTGGCTTTTTAGGTTATGTAGAAGAGAAAGTTACTGGATATTTCATTGTGGCACCAAAAAGACTCAATAAGCAGTTAGATGTTAATGGTTATTGTACTCAAGTTTTTTCTTTCTGTAAACTTATGGGGAACATTTTCTGTGTAAGATTTTAGTTTTACGGCATAATTCCACGTACAGTATAAAAGATTTTCACAGTATCATGCTATGGCAGTATGTTCCTTTTCTATCTGATTTACATTACATATACAGGGCTGCAGAAATTCCCCCATGTACTAAGGCATCTCAGAATCCTTCAACAAATTTGAAAGAATAAGGCTTTAGGTCATCCAGTTGACAAAACTCATGTAACTAATAGAAATTCTGGTTCATTTGTTTGAAACAACTGCACAAATACTGCAAGACCTGGGAAGTATAAAGGGCGTTACAACTCTCCCAAGAGTCCCTTGACCTGTATAACCTGGAAGGCAGCCTTCTATTTCTTATGCTTATGGCAAGCCTTGGTGGCTTCTCTCATATTTATCTTTTCCAGTTGGTGCTGCAGAATATTCAATGTAAAGGTTACTGCTCTGTGTCATATTTGTGACTGAATAAGAAGAAGAGAATAAATGAATGCTTCAGGGGGCTGGAACATTGTTAATATAAGCTAAGATGATTTTGTAGGGGGTGTCAAGCAGGGGTCACATCCCTGTAGTTTGTGGGGCAATTCAGGGAAGAATTTGGAAGAGGCATGGAAATCATCCATTTCTCCTCATTAATTTCCCTCCTGAATGTGCAAGTGATACAGCAGCATCAGCCACACTGTGAATAAGAGCTTCAATGCAAGGGCAATGGTTTTGTGCACATTGTTTTTCCCTGTGTCTACTTAAAAAGCAGATCCAAGAAAGTTTTGAATTATATGCACATAATTTAATGTTCCATTTACTCCAAAATTGTTTGTGCATGCTTGTGTTCTGACAAAACACTTGCGTGCACTTCCACAAACCAGAGGCCAGTGGTGAATTAAAAAGTGACTTTATTTCCCCAACATTTCGTTAATTAACACACGCCTTAGGAGGAGAAATGTTGGGGAAATAAAGCCACTTTTTAATTCACCACTGGCCTAATTCCCCAACATTTCTCCTCCTAAGGCGTGTGTTAATTAACGAAATGTTGGGGAAATAAAGTCACTTTTTAATTCACCACTGGCCTCTGGTTTGTAGAAGTGCATGCAAGTGTTTTGTCAGAACACAAGCATGCACAAACAATTTGGGAGTAAATTCATCGCTGGCCTCTGGTTTGTAAAAGAGCACGCAACAGTTTGATGTGTTTTCTTGGCCAGGCCTCCCTAAGCTACGGGTTCGGGGGGTTGCACCCGAGCCAGAGTCGTTGAGCGATGAGTAACCTGATTTGAATGCCTTTGAGAGTAACAACTTAAATGACCAGTCCGGGGAATTTGCACCTGGACCCACCGAGCACCTTGCAGCAGAATCACTGCGCCTAGTGGTATCATTACCCATTTACTGAATTATTGATTACATTGCCCTGGATGGAGGCAAGGGTTCTTGATACCTGAACAATACAAAGCAGAAGGGTAAATATACCGGTGTACATTGACTTTGTATGGTGACTACCATTGTCTTTAGCAGTAGTACCCAGTGCCAATGCAACCCAGCCAGCCACCTCTTCCCTCTTCTGTGGGGGGCACTCTAGGGGACAAGCGTTAGTGCCAAGTGGAAGGTAGGGGGATGCGGGCCCAGAGTTGGACAGACAAGAATGTTATGTGCCTCGTAGGGAAGGGCAAATTATTTCAACTTGTTTCGTCGCAGAAATAATGCCCATAGACTTGTATGGCATTGTGCGACCAAAAAAAAAAGACACGCGTCAAAAATTTTTTGCCGCGCAACAACATTTTTTTGCCGGGGGTGAATTTTTGCCGAAACGAAACGGGTCAGATTCGTCCATCCCTAGTGCCTAGCGCTCCTCCCCATTGTTGCACGCACATTCCTTTTCTGTCTGCCCCTAGAAGTAGCCTACTTCAGGTTGAAATAGGAACTCCAATCATGGGAAAGGATGTCCTTATTGACAGCAGAGGTCTCAACTTTCTCAGAAAAATGTCCCCATTTCAGAGCTATTCCAAGAGAGAGCGTCGCTAGCGTTTGTTCGAACTCTATCACCAGGTGACTTTTCGCTCAGGCCAATAGCCGTTGCTCCGCAGATGAACTGCTAAAATGTAGCTAGATCTTACAGTATGTCACTTACATCATATCCTGTCTGCCAAAAATGCATTAAAGTGGACCTGTCACCCAGACACAAAAATCTGTATAATAAAAGTCCTTTTCAAATTAAACATGAAATCCAATTTCTATTTTTTATTTAAGCATTCATAGCTGTTGTAAGCTCATTTAAAAATTTCAGCTGTCAATCAAATATTGTCTGCCCCTCCTCTATGCCCTGGGCATAGAGGCGGGGCAGACAATTACTTTCACTTTCCATTCAGCACTTCTTAGATGTCACTGCTTCCCACACATTCCCCCAGTTCTCTTTACCATTTAATTGTGTAACCAGGACATGGGGATGGACATCGGGTCCCACATTCTGGTGCACAAACAAGATTCTGAGATGATACAAGGCTTTTCTTAATCACAGTGTCCACAAAATGGCTGCTGCCTGCTTGCTATCATTTTGAAATCCCAGACTGAAGGAAACAAGATTTAAATAATTTATATAGTGTAGTTAAAGTTCATATTCCTTGACTAATCTGATAAAATAGGATTTTGAATATTTTTTTTGGGTGACGGGTGCCCTTTAAAGTTGAAAAAACGCTGACGACTTGTCCTTTTTTTTAAGCGGGATTGACTGCAAAAGTCCTAACTTGAACTTTTTTGGGTTTACATTTTTCCCCAGACATTTGAGGGCCATGGAACATTAATTTTACAGAGGGCTCATGTCTAGGGCATTATCTGATCTCTTTTGTCTTTATTAAGGTTCCTTGGACATTTGTAATAAAAAGTGGTAATTTCAAGCATTTGCACCAATAGTTATAATAAAGATGTCCATACAACTTTAATGTACCCGTCCTATTCAAACTGTTCTAAGCTGCCGCTGGCAACAATTCGCCCTTTAGTAAATCTGCCCCTTTAAGTCTTATTGACCTATGTGTATGGCTCATCTATTGTCCTGTCTGACTGACATGTTTTTTTATTTGGTCCAGAGTATGGGTGCTCAAATTGGGCTGTGAGCTGCTAATTGCCAAATGAGCAGATCTCGTGTGTATGGCCAGCTTTATATATTGGGAGAACTATATATCCTTGTGGCCTCAGCATAAATTCCTGCAATCTTAAATGAACATTCATTTGCTATGGTTACATATACTGTAATGTATGGGCAATTTTATTCATAATAAGGTTTTCCATGATTGAGTTTTTTTTAATCCCACCACCCAAAAATATCATTTGTGAAAAATAATTTAAGAAAACACGTTGGCAAATAAAAAAAAAATCTTGAACGAGATTTTACCACAATTCATGCATCAAGATCATGGAAACAGTGAAACTAAAAAATAACACATTTTAACTCCCTATGTGAATGCAGGATTAAAACAGGATTAGGATCAATTGGGATAGCGGAAAGCTATCCCAATTGCTAAAGAAACAACTAAACAGCATTAGTAATATATACTGTATTGGGATGATATTTATACTAACAAAGACTGAGCAGAACATTTTAGTCATGCATAAAGAAAAGTAATGGAAATATTAAAAAAAGGATGAAATAATTGGATAATAGTAATACTTTTAATGTTCTGAGAACTTCTCTTTTCCATTGATGGTTTCCATTTAACATAATGATGTTGGGCACATTAAGTAAGAAAAGCTGTTTAAGTAAATGGTAGAACAGAGGAAAAATGCAGTCAATAGTTTGGAACAATAACAATATAGTTAGGAGTTTACACTATCTTTTCTGCTAAAAGTAAATATGGTAGCGTTGAATTAGCATTATTTCTGAAGTATCGGGCGCATTAGAGAATCAGCAGGAAGAGACAAACTCAGATAATTAGATACACTAATAGGACAGATATGTTGAAATTGTTTGTTAAATGTTGCAAGCAATTTCATTAAAATTCTAATTTATAAAAACGATTCACCTATAATAAACGCTAAGATTAGAGAACAGCTGGTTCACTTTTTCCCTCTTGTAATCTTCAAAGAAAATGATATTGTGTGCCAGACACCATTGATTTAAGGTCCTTGAACTTGGAAGCGCTATCTGGAATGCACTTGGATTCTATTACTGTATATTGGCATCTTTTGACAGGGAAAATGTAATAAAACAGTTGCATTGCGTTCTTAACTCCATGTGGAATCAGCTTGATCAACATAACGTGTTAGCTTCTAGATCAGCATGCTTTCGATTTTTGTGTTTTCATAGTGGGATCAGCGTCGGACTGGGGCGTGTAAGGGCCCATCGGGGCTGCCGAATCTGGGCCCCACACCCTGCCACCTCCATGCCCCCCTGCCAGGCTGCAAACCACCTCCACAACTCCTCCATCCAGCTCGTACCTGCTCTTATGTTATCGATCGGGGTTGGCTGAGATCCGGGAGCACAGAGGCTGTGGGAAGAAGGTCTGGCCCACTCTGACCCTGACTGGGATACTGTGCTACATAATAAATGTCAAGAGGATCCCCATGCTTCATTTGTCTTGCTTTGCTGGTTTCATTTTGTAATTAGTGATGAGCAAATCCGTCCCATTTCCAAAAATTCATGAAACTCATTAAAGTCAATCAATGAGCAATATTTCACAGCAACTTTTTGTTGAGCAAAATACATTGGTAAATGGGCATTTGTTCACGGCAATAAAATCCACTGAGGTCAATGGATGCACCAATGGATGCGTTTTTTATGGCAAATCCATGCCTTTCTAAGAATTTTGCTCATGACTATTTGTAAGTTACACTATAGAGGAGGTGCCAATCCCTCCAAACCAAGTACAAGGCTACCTTTTGCAGAGATGTTTGGGGAAAATGGACTTTTGGACTCTTGCTCAAAGTGGGGTACCAAGAACTCAGCCTTTCTCATTGTCATGAGAAATGGAATTAGCTAAGATGTTAGTAATCTGATCCGAAAATGTGTCACTATTTGTCTCATGGTTTTCCAGTTTTTTAATCATATGAAAAAATATATTTCTGTTAAATTTTATCCTGAAACTCGGACTTTGTGAGGCTAATTTCATTAAGAAAAAGGTGAAAAATAAATTCAAACAATGCGACCATTAGCCCTTAACAAGACTTTAGAATTAGTAACATTGTCAACATTGCAAACTTCAAATTTCACCTTGTGCCATTTATACAATTACCATCCAGGTTTATGTCTGTGACAAAGTGAGTCTGATCTAATTAAAAGACAACAGTTTAAGTGCTACACATTATTAGCTCAGGAGTAAAGGGGTTAAGCTATTGGTCGGTTGTCTGAGCTCCAGGGGAAATAGATGAGCTAGAAAGAACCTATTACTTGGATACATACAAAGTTTTAATGGCTCCCAAGAAGCTGGGTTAGTATTCTCTCATTAAACATGGATACTTTACTCTTGGCTGATGAAGACTTTTTATTTTAAAGGAGCACTAAACCCTAGAAATATATTTTATATACATGGTGTCCCAGCCAGTGCTTGGAACAGCCAGAATGCAAGGTTGTGCTGTCATGCAGGGTTTGATTGTATCTCCTCACAACCAAATTGGATGCAAATCACAATAAAATAGAACCTTTATTTTTATTCCAGATAGCTATTTTTGGAACTTTTTTGGATCATGATTTACAGATGAAGCCACTTGGATTTGTGAGTTAAATGCGTCATGACTCAGGGTTAATTGAAGAAACTGGGTTATCTAAAGTCATCTTAACTCATTTAATGCATTTAACCTTTTCATTAGCATACCAAAGCACCATTGTTCACAATGGTGAATGCTTTAATTAGATGGGATGTTGTGACACAGTTTTCTGTGTTAAATGAGATAAATGGGATATCTGTGTTTAGTTATTCTGTGTCAAACAGACAAACCAAAGTGGCTGCATCTGTATGCAGTAGAAACTTTAGAAGAACAACACAAGCCACCTGCAATGCATTCAATCATGCTTGATCTTCTATCATTTTACGGTATTTTATTCAGGTTTATTTGGATGATTTATTTACACTTCTTTAATATTGTATGATGTGTGCGATAGGCTCATTTGAATAACCATCACTAAATGACTGTTGCTAGGTGAATAACATGTATATTCATATTATGTTGGATCCTTTAATGTGGGGGATAATATATGCGTCTATAGTAGGCCGAATATATAAAAATGTACAACATTTTAAATATTTCTCTTAAATATGTCAGTCATTTTTCCTTTGAATTTCCCTTAAGTAGGCAGATAATTACATTTCCCTTTTATTATTCATCCCATAAGTATTTGTAGAGTAGCAGCTTTCCTGTATCAAAAGAAGCCACTGTTGCTGCGTATATTAATTTATACATGTATGTGGCAGCATAAATACTGCTTTCATTGGTTATTTGATATTATTTGATCTGCTGATGGTCGGGGTGCAATATGGCAGCTTTTCTAGCTCTCTGCACACTTAGGGGGTTATTTATCAAGGTCCGAATTTATCTCAGTATTTATCTCAGTATTTTCCGAATTCCCGAATGGACCTTATTTATGAAGAAAAAAGCTTGAAAAAATAGGGTCGGGCAATTTTCGGAGCTTTCCCCGAAAACACAGAATTGTTCAGAGTTTTCCCGCAAAAACGAATTTTTTTTCCGCAGAAACCCCTAAATCATCAGATATCGGTATGGACAACAGAGCAGGCACTGGGACCTTCCCCCTTTGACTTATACAGGACCTCAAGAGATTTTAGATGCCGGGTTTCGGATTCTGAGTTTTTAGACCATCGGACTTTAATAAATCTTGTATAAATTCGTCGTTTTTTTTTTTTTTGCTTCGAAAACTACGAATTATTTGAGGTTAGTATATTCGGACCTTAATGAATAACCCCCTTATTTTACATAAGCCCTTCGTAAAAGCTGTGTATTTTATAGAGGGACAAATTCAACATATGCACCAAACAGAAAGAACTAGCTGGCCCTTTGCACATTATTATAAGATAATACGGTGGAGAAGAATTTTACAATGCTCCATTTGAGAGCTTGAGTGAGAATCAATCTAATGCGACTGTGCCTGACCTTGCGAGCAGTGCAACAGTAATAACCTTTATGAGACGGTCTCTTCCCTAGAGATTATTCTAGTGAATTGGTTGTACATCTGTAAACACCAAGCTAGATTCCGCAGCTGTGACCTAACAACCAGTTGAATAATCTTTCTGCAGTCCATCGGAAAGAGAGTGCGTTTATATACTGTCCTTTTTTCGAAACATTCAGTAATTCTAGGTTTCTCGGCATCAGTAGGAGCACTGGCACACTCATCATTGGAGCAGGCTGGGTAGGCACATTACATGGACATGGAAGAATAATGTTTTGCCCAATTTCCTCTTATAGGCGCACAAATTTGTGTCCAATGTCCATGATTGCAAACGAGGGAGCAAAGACGTCTAAATGTACCAATAGGAAGTAAACTGAAGGGAAGGTCAGTCTTGTCAAATCAGATGATTTTCAATAGATATGAAGATGACACTAGCTAGTAAATGGTGCAAATATTAGGGTAGCAAATGTACCTTGGCCCTAGGGCCTAAACTGTACACTAGGGCACATGGCTCTAGATATGCCCAGTGGGGAATCTTGTTGAATGTTGTAGCTTAAGAATATACTTAAAAGAACAACAATTATGAGAGCCAGAAAATATAAAACCATGACTAAATAATTTGTCTCAAGATTTTGTATTACTGGTCCACTTTATTTCCATGTTTTACTATTTTTACACTTCAATGTTCTGTAGACTGTAGTCTGAGCATGTGAGTGTCACAGACACTTTCCAAGATGGTGACCCCCTGTGACAAGTTTGAAGTCCTGGATCATTGCTGCTATTAAGATGCTGAAACTTTAGGCTGGTGCAATAAGTTCACTATATAAAATTTGGCATTTTTAGCCAAATTTATTTTTAGGGTTTAGTTTATAATTTAAATGTATGGGATATACTCTACCTATGACAGGAATCATTGGATTGGCTACAGTCTGAAAGATTGGTTGATACAAAGAACAGTCATACTGATAACATGCGAAGCTACACACCTGCCAAACTTTATTCTCTCCCAACGTCCTGCAGATAACTCTAGCTGACGATTTAATGTTTCTTTGACTTGTATATATTTGCTGTAGAACTCTGCAAATGTAACTTACGCTGTAATTAAACAAATTCATTCAAGATAATTGCTTTTTGTAAGGCTTATGAAACTTTAACTCTGTTTAAATTTTTATGGCAATGGTTTAAAAAGGACTTTTTTTCATTTTGGAAACACTAAAGTTTTCTTTACAATACAGCACAATTGATGTTCTATGTAGTGGCGTAACTATAGAGGAAGCAGACCCCATGGGTGTAGGTAAATCCAGGAGACCAGGGGGCCCAGGGGAGAGAGGTGTGTGGGGGTGCATTGGCAATAGGCTCAGAAGTGTGAATTGTGATTTGTTTGAGAGAGTGAGCATCAGGGGGGGAAAGTGTATTGGTGTGGGGAACCATAGGCGGATGGTGATTATTTGGTTTGGGGAGGCAAAAGTTGGCCTTATGCAGTCTGACTTCAAGCCAATATTAAGGTGGCCATACATGGGCAGATGAAAGCTGCCAACATTGGTCCTTTAGCCAGATGCAGCAGCTTATCTGCCAGGAGATCTTCCGGGAATTCTTGCCTCCCGGCGAGTCTCTGAATGGGCACAGGTGCCCGGCGCTGACTTCTTGAATTTTGAATTTTGGCGCCAAGTTCCTTTAAAAAGCCAATTCTCCATTTTGAAAGAGCCCACGCTGGCTTCTGTTTTCAGATCCTGTCGAAACGTTTATTCTGTGATTGAATTCCTGGTTTTTAACTCCTGCCTGAGTTTTGACTTCGCTTCCTGTCACCTGCCTTGACCCTTTTGCCTTGACCCTTTTGCCTGATCTTCGAGTACTTTTTGCCTAAATCCTTGCCGGTACCTTGCTTACGGACTTGTTACTAGAATACGCACTTACTCCTTGTTAGTGCCAGCAGCAGAAAGCCTGGGGTCCCAAAAGGGAGTTGGTGAACACCACCATAGGGATTCCCTGTTCATGTGACTGTACCTAAAACCATTCAAGGTTCCAGATAACGTGAACGTTACAGGGGGCTTCTGAAGGGTCTCCCCGATCGATATATGGTCAAGATAACGATCAGGGAGGTTTGATTTTTCGGCAATTGAAGATCGCATCAGCTAGTTGATGGGGTCCTCATCCCGTTGGAGCCCAGTCTCTTCCTTGCAATCCGATCGTTCGGCCCCAGACTCCTCTATTGTATACACGGAAGAAAAGAACTGATTTAGCACATTTGCATTTTCTGTATCTGTTACAACCATACTGGTACCATTATTTAATGGAGCAACACTCTCGACCCGCATCTTTTTACTATTAATATACTTCAAAAACTTTTTGGGGTTAGTCTTATGCAATGCACTTTTCATTTCCTTTCTTCGCTTTCCGGATTGCTGATTTACAACATTTATTATACAGTGTTTATATTCATTAAATGCAGCTTCTGTCCCTACAGACTTATCGTTTTTAAATGCCTTTCTCTTCTTTCCTATTAACTTCTTTACTTCTATACTAAGCCACATAGGGTGATTCTTGGTGCTTCTACATTTACTCCTTAAGGGAATAAATTGAGAACAGTAACAATTTAATATCATTTTAAATGACAACCATTTCTGTTCTGTGTTTTTAGCTGAATTCAAATTTTCAATTCTACCCTTAATAAATCTGCCCTCAGTGTACAGTGTGTCAGTCACCTCCAGCAAATTAAATTACAATTGCCATAATTATCATATTATACAACAAGAGAAGTGGGTTTTGCAGCACAAGCACATTATATACAGTGCCATAGCAACATAGTAATTACAGTTGAAAATAAAGATGCTTGTCCATCAAAGTCAACTTTTTGACTAAATTAAAGGAGAATTCAACTGTTAACTAAAAAAAACCCTACCCCCCCATGTAGACCCCCTCCCTTCTCCCACCAGCCTAGCTGCCCCTCCCCCCGGGAAATGCCCCTAACTTTTTACTTACCCTCGGTGCAGATTCAGGGATCGCAGTTCATGGCAGCCATCTTCCGGCCGTTCGTGTCTTCTTCCGGCACTCCAACTGCGCATGATCTGCTTCTCCGGTCTCAGTCTCAGCTTACAGAAGACCCGGAAGATGGCTGCTATGAACTGCGATATATATTTGTATATGCAATATATTTTCATATATGCATATATAAGTATATATAGTGTATATATACTGTATTTATAGTGTTAATATTGTTTGTGTGTGTGTGTGTATATATATATATATATCTCAATATGTAAATATAGATTTAAACATGTATGGGATCCATTATCCAGAAACCCGCTATCCAGTTCGGAATTATGGAAAAGCCGTCTCCCGTAGCCTCCATTTTATCCAAATAATCCAAATTTGAAAAAATGATTCCCTTTTGTCTATTAATAGAAAAGTGATCCAAACTAAGATATAATTAATCCTTATTGGAAGCAAAACTAGCCTATTGGGTTCATTTAGGGGCTGATTCACTAAGGGTCGAATATCGAGGGTTAATTAACCCTCGATATTCGACTGGGAATTGAAATCCTTCGACTTCGAAGTCGAAGGATTTAGCGCAGATAGTACGATCGAACGATCGAAGGATTATTCCTTCAATCGAAACGATTAAATCCTTCGAATCGAACGATTCCAAGTATTTAAATCCAACGATCGAAGGAATATCCTTCGATCAAAAAAAGTTAGCAAAGCTTATGGGGACCTTCCCCATAGGCTAACATTGACTTCGGTAGCTTTTAGATGGCGAACTAGGGGGTCGAAGTTTTTTTTAAAGAGACAGTACTTCGACTATCGAATGGTCGAATGGTTTTTAGATTTTTAGTTCGAATAGTTCGATTCAAAGTCGTAGCCGTAGTCGAAGGTCGAAGTAGCCCATTCGATGGTCGAAGTAGCCCAAAAAAAACTTCGAAATTCGAAGTTTTTTTACTTCGAATCCTTCACTCTAAGTTAGTGAATCGGCCCCTTAATGTTTACATGATTTTCTAGTAGTCTTAAGGTATGAAGATCCAAACTACGGAAAGTAGTGTATATATGTATATATATATATATATTATCTATATATCTATATCTATATATATATATATATATATATATATATATATATATATATATATATATATATATATATAAATATATGCCACTCATTCCTTTTTATTGGGTGCACATGGGTGAGGATTGATTTACATACTGCACAATTTAACCCCAGCACACTCCAATATATAGCCCCCTATTTTATTAGAATGTTAGAATTTAGCAAACAAGGCATTCCATCTGAAGCATTTTTAGTGAAACCCCATACACTGTATTTTCCATATCTCTTTCACTGTAATCCCTGATCTAAACTGAATACACTTTGAGTCATTAAAATGTTTATTTATTCTTTTAAATTACATAGCCTTTCCAGCACATTATTAACTACAAACCACATCTTGCACTTTGCTAGCTGCAAAGTAGCTTTAGGACACAAGTATTCTCCAGGCCCAGTCGTATTAACAGTGTAATGGGGAAATGACGCTAAAATAGGTTAAAAACGTCCTCCTTTCACATCTCATTAGAACATGCAGGGCACCTCTCTGCTTGTGCACATTTTAAACTCTCGACTATAAAACTTTCAGGAGATAAGAAGCATTTTTTCATTCAGGGTCACCATTAACTTAAATAATGTATTAACACAGGGAAAGTTTTGAAGTGCTGTAGTACTTAGGATCACAGCCTGTCACCAATTAAATTACAGATAATTATCGCAGCTGCCAAGCTCAGCGTGGGACTATATCCTTATATCCCCCTAATATATATGGGTCTTGACCAATTCCAGTACAACATTTTTATTTCAAAAATGACCAAACTGAGCAAGCTCTATGTTTACCTACAAAGTAGCTACATTCAAGCAAGAGTTCAAAAGGGCAGGCAGCAAGAATCAGAATCAGTCAAGCCAAGGATCAGGAAGCCAGGAAACAGCAGTTCAGGAATTAAGGAAACCCAGGAACACGATTCAGAAATTCCTATAATCGGGCATCGAACCCGTGACCTGGAAGTCCTTTTATTTTCAAAGTTTGAGCCGGGCGCGTGACGTCATCACGCTGGTGTCAAGACGCCGGCATCGGACCACGTGGATCATGGATGGCGGCATCTTTGAAGGGATGCCGTCGAAGAGGGGAGCACCAACAGGTACTCCAGACAATACCCCCTCCCCCAGGCGGGGGCCACTGGACCACCATGTCTTGATTTCTTCGGAAACTGTTTGAAGAATGCCTGTACCAACCGGGGAGCGTGGACATCAGTTTGCTTAACCCAGGAACACTCTTCCAGACCGAAACAGGAGTCTGGATTAATGATCTCCTCGATTGGAAATGGATCTACAAATTTTGGACCCAATTTGGGGAAAGGAACCTTGACATCAAAGGTCAGAGGAGAATTTGTCTCCCAAAGGAGTGTTGCCCACTCTAGTGGTTTACCCTGCAACTGGGACATCACGTACCCCACCTTGGGGTCAGGGGACCTATCGGCTCCCAGCGGGAGAAGTCCGTACCAGGGAGGAAGCTTAGGGTTAAAGTCCAAGTTCGCGGTATCCAAAAGGGGTCAGGTGTAAGTGTAGTCAAGTTCAGGCAAGAGTTTAACAGGGCAGGCAGCAAGAATAGAATCAAAGTCAAGCCAAGGATCAGGAAGCCAGGAAACAGCAATTCAAGAATTAAGGAAACCCAGGAACATGATTCAGAATTCCTATAATCAGGCATCAAACCCGTGACCTGGAAGTCCTTTTATTTTCAAAGTTTGCACGTGATGTCATCATGCCGGTGTCAAAACGCCAGCGTCGGACCACGTGGATCATGAGTGCCGCCATCTTTGAAGGGCCGCCGCTGAAGACAGGAGCGACAATGATCGCTCCTGACACTTTTTCAACCAATAGTTAGATGAAACAGACATATTTGCCTCCCAAAGAGGTTAAGATATTGAAGGTCCAGTGCTTGTTTTTCCCTGTGTTTTATTTGTTATCATAGTCAGTAGGATAATTATAAAAACCCATTCTAGTTCCACGGCTGTTTTGCTTTGGCAGCAATGTTTTAGCATGACTGCTGAAAGGCTTCTGGGAGAGGTTTCAGTCTCACCGGAATGCTTGTCTACATAAATATCCACTTTGCTTAAAGCAATTGCTAGTTATATGGGGGGGAAAGGGGTGGGCTGGGCTGCTGTAATAAAACAAGAAGAAAAGCAATGGAAGAAGAATTGTAGCATGGCAACAAATGACATAACCAAAACATAGGTGGATGTTGAAGAAATGTGTTGATGAGGGTGACATACCCTTTACATGTGTTTTTTAAACATATAGAAAAAATCCCACCACTCTGTTTAATTAAAAAATGTTAACTTAAAGGAGAAGGAAAGCTACGGAGGCATTTTATTGCCAATAGATTAGCCACAATAGTGCAAGCTATAATGTTATATTTATTCTGTAGAATGTTTTACTATACCTGAGTAAAGAGCTCTAGAAGCTCTCTCTGTTTAGGATAGCAGCTGCAGTATTAGCTTCCTGCGTGAGTATCTACCTGCTCACTTATAGCTCTGGGCTCAGATTACAGCAGAGAAGGGGGGGAGGAGCAAACTGAGCATGCTCACGCCCAGGGCAAGGTGGTTTAAGCTGAAAACATGAAGTCTGATTCAGAAGCCCATGAGTACACAATAGAAGGAAAGAAATGCTGTGTTTTTTTTTGACAGGGGACTGAGAGCAGCACTACTTTGAGGTTTACTGGTATATTTAGGTGGGCCTTTCTGATAAGGCTTACTTAGTTTTAACCTTTACTTCTCCTTTAAAGGTGAGCCAACCCTTTAAACATTTTGAATGGCTTTAGAGCTATTGGTAAATGGAAAGATTTGGTATTAAAATTAGTGATTTTATTCTCTGCGTTGCTTGTTCTATTGCTCTATTAGCCATGTAGCTAAAGAAATCTCATTAACAGACCTACGAGTAAACATTGGGCATTATGGGAATTCGAGTCTTGGCTGGAAGATTGCTGGCTTCTACTACACTGATAAGCATGAGAACCAGCAGTAAGGGACAAATAACAAATAACCTTTACAAATAACCAATGTTAAAAACTAATATTATAATGACTATATTGTATAATTAAAAGGTGTTCAAAATTATATTTTCTTTCAATATGAAAAAAAAGGGTGAAGTTTTTATTAAAACTCTAGGATTTAGTATTTTTCATTGACGCCGTAGTGAATTGATTATTTGCTCTCAATCAAGTATTCACAAAAGCTCCTCGTTTCACATTGCTCTTGTCTGGCTAATAGAAGCTGATAATGCCAAAGTGTGGCTATTCCCTGTGGAAGGTAAAAAAAAATTGGTGGGGTATAATTAAATCAGTAGCTTAGTTCTCCATGTTTTGAGAACACTTCATGTGTGTTAGATGTCTTAAGATATATAATTAGGCTGGTGGCACACAGTAAGATTCTGGGGAGATTAGTTGCCCAGCGACAAATCTTATCTTCGAGCGACTAATCTCCCCAAATACTTTCCAGCCGGCTAGAATTCGAATCGCCTGCGGGATGGCATATATAGCGCTTCGTATTCAAAAGGCGCTAAAATTTGCCTTACGAGTTTGGAAAACTAAAGCGCTATATATGCCATCCTGCCGCCGTCAGGAAGACATTTCGGCATTTTCTTCGCCTGAAAGATTGTCTCTGGGCAACTAATCTTTTAATTTCTAATTTTAATGTATTAAACTGCATTTGCCTCTGTCCTTTGTCATTTGAGTGACTTTAGCAAATGAAATAAATTGGCAGAATCTATTCAGGTAGATGACTGTTCCAATCTCCAACAATGTTCCAGTATCTAGTGGAAACCTTCCCAGAAGAGTAGAGGGTAAAGGCTGTTTTTGCAGCAGAATGGTCCAACTTCATATTACTGCCCTTGATTTTGGAATATAATACTGGACAAACAGATGTCTTTAAATGTTTGGCCATAAAGTGTACCTATAAACTGCAACCCTACATAACCAAACACTAGTGATTGAAAATGTATTCGCCAGGCGTGAATTCACTGCGAATTTCTGCATTTTGCCTCTGGTGAATAAATTCAACGCCAACATCAATGTAGAATTTAATGTGTGCCGGCGTCAACTTTGACACTGGCGCCCATTTTGAAGTTTCGAAAAAAAATTCGAAATTCGCGTCAAAGCAAAACGGGACAAATTCACCCATCAATACCTAACACCTCATTGCACAAATTAACCATGGGAAGTAGGTTAAAAGGGATTAACAAAGAGTGTGAAATAATTCCATGTCAGAAGCTTTTAAATTCATTGGTTGGCGAGATTGAAACACGGTTGACACTATATTTCATTCTGCTTTTTTACGGTCTTAGTTACAAAAGTTTTAAAAAATATATAGTTAGAGAGTTGTTTTGATGTTTGATAAATGAGTTTTTTAAATGCTTTAGAGAGTAATTGCAATCAATATGAAACAATATAAATGCTAGCTTTCAATTTAATCTCCAAACAGCGGTGCAGATAATGACAATAGAATATATAGGCAACAGGTGACAAACTAATCATTCACTTTGGATTATAAATTTAATGAGTATACAGGAACACTGGGATGACAGGTTTCAAATACCCACAATGTATTTCCCAATACAGTAAATAAATGTTATGCTTCAGAGTGCAAACTTTTACATGAAAACAGAAGGAAAGTATGCCTTCTAGAAAGGATGGGATGAGAGGGTTTTTTTTACTTTTGGGTTTGCTTCTCCTTTAAGGAAAATACATGTTTAATTGGTAATCCTTTGTCTCATCCCATCCTTTCTAGGATCTAGGTGATAGCACCCTCCAAAAAAACAAGATATTTTGTTATAAAATTTTCAACAAAGTAAAGAAAAAATGCATAAAAATATAAACGAAGTATAAATGGAGTATGTAACACGTGTTTGACCACAATGTAATTGAGCGCCCAGCTCCCTGCTCTCCCAAACTCCCCTCACTCACAGGGTCGCTCCTGCTTGCTTGCTCAGGGATATTGGGGGAAGCCAAGGAGGACTCATGGGAGCAGGAGGAGAGAGTATTATTCAAGCCTACTTGCAGCCAAAGCTAAACTCCAACCAGGCCTGGACTGGCAATCTGTGAGTTCTGGCAAATGCCACAGATGCTGCTGTAAGATGACATAGATAGTCACTGTGGAGTGGGCTTGTGCGAGGACTGGTTGGGCCTCTGTGTACATGAAATGACAGGGCCTGTTTTGACTCCCAGTCCAGACCTG
This sequence comes from Xenopus laevis, assembly GCF_017654675.1. Lineage (NCBI taxonomy): Eukaryota > Metazoa > Chordata > Amphibia > Anura > Pipidae > Xenopus > Xenopus laevis. The sequence goes on from NC_054374.1 coordinate 10,015,282, forward strand.
ACTTCTGGTTTGTTACTATGGGATTTAGTTTAGAAATCTATTCCTCCAAAATGCAGTTCAATGTTAATTTAGTGTCAACAAACTTATTGACAGTTTAAGAGGTTGTTCACCTTCCAACACTTTTTTTAGTTAAATTTTGATCAGATAGTCGACTTGAAATAAAGGCTTTTTTCAATTACTTTTTTTTATAATATTCAAGTGTTATCACTTGCTTATCGGGGGGAGGGACGCTGACTCTGTATTGATCTAAATTGATGTATTTATAGTAGTTGATACAGTTCTTATCTTATTCTATTGTGAAGGGGGCTGTATTCTCACAGAGGCATGTAAGCGCCAAACGCAGGTGGGACACAGCATGTTGCATTTCACCTGCGTTCGGCATATAATTGAGTGCCTCTACTCCTGCGCTCCCCTGCGGCTGAACGGAAGAAAGTGCAACGTAAAGAAGTGCTGGTAAAACCACCCGTGTGTAAGAGCCCCAAGGGCAGAGACACACGGTCCAATTCGAGGACATTAGTCGCCTGGCAACAAATCTATTCTTCGGGTCGACTAATCTCCCAAAATGCCTTCCTGCCAGCTAGAATGTAAATTGCCAGTGGGATGGCACTCTGAGCGCTTCATTTTTCGAATTTGCCTCACAAGGAAACTTTGGGAGATTTTTTGTCCCCGGGCAGAGCCGGGTCAGGCCAGCCAGGCGCCATAGGCAACCTGTCTGGCCCGGCGCCGGCTGAGCGTGCGCAGATGAATTGGGGCTTGTGCACGCATGCACCAATTAGCGCTCATGCGTGAAATGCAGTGCTCTCATGTATGCCATTTGCAAAAACTGAGCGTGCTCATGCCTGCAATTTGCAAAAAGTGAGCGTGCTCATGTGCGCATTCGCAAAAACATACCATGCACACGCGCAGGAATTCAAAAGATGAAGAAAATGCAGCGATATTCGGGGAGAGAGAGGACTGGACATGGGGTAGGCGAAAGAGAAGGTACGTGCATGGGGCCCCCCTAGCTTTGCACCCTAGGCATGTGCCTACTCTGTCTACCCCTAGTTCCGGCCCTGTCCCCAGGCGACTAATCTCCTCAAATCTGACCGTAGGTCTCTGCCTTTAGAATTAAAATTCAGAAATTAATAGATTAGGTTCATCAGCTCAGTAGCCTCTGCAGATTACAAAAATGGAAAAAAAGCCCAAAAGTGCTCTATTATGTGTCATTCAGGAGGCTAATACTAAGGTGTTTATTTTCAGTTGAGCAAGCATAAATTAAAATTCAGCAGGCTGCCTACATGCAAAATTTCATTTAGACTAAAAAAAAAAAAGTACAAAGTGATGGAAGACGTCTTCATTCAGCTCTTTCTAATGTTCTGTTTCTTCAATTCCATTTTCAGTTTATCTCTGCAACCTTGTACATTTATTGTTGTTTCCTATAGCACCTGCATTTCACAGTTTATGCACATTTCTGTGTATCGGAAGGTTTTTTTTTTTTTATTCTGTAATATCAAAAAGGCATCAAATGCTACGTTACAGTTATTTACTTCCGCTGCTCTTGTACATAGATAAATGTGATTTTAAATGTACATTGGGTACATCCACACTCAGGATACAGTAAAGCATTGTTAGGGTTAGCAGAATGCAGTTAGATATAAAGTATTCCTATAGCATTCTCATTTTCTCCCAGGAAATTTACAGGAACCAGTCGCAACACTTTTTAGAAATACTGTATAATGAATGTCCTCCGGCGATCATATAAATAAACCTGCTTAAACATCGCAATACATCAATGTGATGAAGTGGCTTAAGGAAGCTGATTTTAACTAAGGGCCAAATGTCTTCGAAAAGATTAACTAAACGGCTCCTCTGCATCAGACTTCACTGGCAGAAGACCACTTCTATGTGTCCTAGGGCAAATCAACAGCAAAGATGATATGCACAAATCATTGGAATTCTCAGTAGGAGAAAACAAGGAGACTCTGTCCCGGCAAAGGTGCAAGAATAGGGTTGTATCAATTTGAGAACTGTCATGGGAAAATTGTTGCTTGCAAATGATCTCCGCTTGCTGGAACTGCCATTAGATTTTTTATTTAGAACCTGATATCTTGGGGCTAGCACATTGTTTTTAAATGACTATATTTTAGAGACTGCAGCTCCCAAATCATTGTGGCACGTCGATTAAAATCAAGTTTTTTTTTGTGTGATTTGAGAAAACGTGGCAAAAAAGTAACCTTGAAGTTTTTTTCCCATTAAAAATTTGGAAATTGAAACCTTGAGAAAAAAAGCTTGATTGGGTTTACTTGTAATTGTAATTTTTTCCCCACACAAGAAATTTTCGGAAAAATGTAAGGGAAAAGCCAGTGAAGGTTTGGTCGAAATAGTTTTCAGAAAATTGTGAGAACTTTTTGGATTTTTTATAAATAACTCCCTTAATATTAAAATGATTTTGTAGTAGACAAAAGGTATGGAGATACAAATGACAGAAATATCTGTTATCCGGAACACCCGAGGTCAAGGATTCTATAAAACAGTTCTGGGGTTTTCAGCCAAAAAAAAAAAAAATCGGAGTTTACGGGTGGAGATTCCAAACAGTTCGTAAAAATTTGTATTTTTCACGATTTTTCAGATTTTTTTCCAGCAAACAAAATTTTCAGGAAAGTGTATTAATAAATAAGTTGAAAAACCTGTGTGGATGTGGTAGGAGTTTTGTTTTCCAGAAAATATTGAGATAAATATTGACTTTGATAAATAACCCCTGTAGACACTACATCAGTGGAGGATTGTCCTTCATTTACACTTAGGGGGTTATTTATCTCCACATTTTCTGCTACAAACTATGATCAAATCTGCTTGGGTTTTTTACTTTTGTTAACATTACATTTTCAGAAAATTAGCTTTGCAGGAAAAAATCAGATTTTCATGATTTTTTCGGATTTTTTACCCAAAAACTCTGATTTCTTATTCTTTTTGCCTGAAAACTTCGGGGTATTGCACGAAACCCAGCACACATCAAAAAATCATTGGGACTTCTCCCATTGACGTATATGCAACCTTGACAGGTCTGAGCTGCCAGATTTTCTGATTTGGACTTTTCCATCCTCAGGGTTTATTAAATTCCGAAAAATTGAAATAAAGCGTATCCTAGTCTCACATTTTTTGGCCAATGGGAACGTGAATTAGATATTAACCTTTCTGAAACTAATAGACATAAAATAATGTTGAATGTACACAAAACTTCTAGAGCTTCTAGAATAAGAGAGATGCAGTATAAAATCATAACGAGGTGGTATTATGTACCGGCCAAGTTGCATAGTATCTTTGCTTCTTCTACGGATAAATGTTGGCGGTGTGGGATAGGTGTAGGGTCATTTAAGCACATCTGGTTCTCCTGCCCGAGAATCACTAAATACTGGGAGCAAATTTGTACCCTTATCTACAGTATTACCGGCTATAAATACGGTCATGATGACCATACTCTGTTATTATTTCACTTGGACAGGAAATCCAATAGATTAATACCGGATATCCTTTCACAACACTTATTACGAGCAGCCATATCTTTAATCCCCAAGAAATGGAAATCACCAGACCCTCCCACAACCTGTGAATGGACCAATTTAGTTGAGGAGACCAGGAAACTGGAAGAGATAACTGGGTTGATACATGACTCACTGCACTGCTATAGAACGACCTGGTTGCCTTGCTTAGAATTTTATAACTTGTTGTGAAACTCTCTTATGATCTAAAACTGCTCCGGGTGTACCCCCCATGTTATACTGTGCTCAATATTCCCAGTCTAAAATTTCATTGATGCAACTGAACCATGTGTTACGGAGATATGACTTGTTAATAACCCTGTACTTATTATCTTGGATGTGAAAATGTGAATTTTTTTACTGTCCTCCCCCCCACCCTCTTTCTTTCTGTACCCCCTCTTCACCCCCCTTTTTTGAAAATTTCAATAAACAGAGATTTGGAAAAAAAAAAAAATTCCGAAAAATTTGTGAATTTTTAAAAGTCCTATTTTATATAAAAAAAAAATCACAATTTTTTTGTGATTTTTGTATTTGGAGTTTAGTAAATAACCCCCATAGTATTGTGGTAGTGAAGAAAACAAATCCCAATGTGTAATACAACTGCACATTATGAGTACTTAAACATTCTCCCAACAGCTACTAAACTAGATTTGTTAGCTGCTTCTATCAAGTATTTCTGAAAGAAATACAATTTCCATAAAAAAACAGAACATAGTAATGTAATTTTCTCTTTCTTACTATTCAGGCTGAAAGAAATTTTTCACTCTGTTATTTCCCACATGTCATTTTTTTTTTTCCTGACGACAGCAAATGTTGTAGAAAATCATATCTAAAATTGGAGTTTCCCAACCAACAGGCAGCACAAAAAAAATTGCGGCTAATATAGGAGATTGGATTTTTCACCGTAAAAATAAAACAGAACAAAGCTAAACTCACATAGACCGTGTTTAGCTGCATTCTGAGTTCAAGTTTTCACACTGTCAAAAATTATTCCTCTCTGGAAATTCCCATAGGATCTGCTGAATAAACTTTGTGTCCAAACTGGCATAGAAGCTAGAAAAATTGGCAGATGTCTAACCATGTGATGGAGCTGGCCAGGCAGAACCCTTGCTAAAGCTGATTTTTATGGGAGAGAGGCAATAGCATTCATTTGAAGGTTATATATATACAAACAAGGAAAAGTTGAGCTCACCACTAATTTTTAAAACCATTAGGTGGGGGTGCAATGAGGCTGTGACCACAAAATACATATAGACAAATACAAGAGTCCTCTGCACTCAACCCATTATCAATATATTTAAGACAGAGACATTTTGTGCTACTGCTACTAAAAAATGCCTTACCCTTTAAACAAAACAGGGATTGTTTGTCCATATATTGCAATATATTTAAGCTGAACAACTACGTCACACTCATCCCAAATCTGGCCAGTCCTATGCTCAATTTTCATCTGATTCATTAAGAATTCTATTGCTTCATTATACATTTTACAAAAGGGACTATATATATATATATTGTGAGCTTCAGGTAGCGAAAATCACAGCCACGGCACATTTTTCAGCACACAGATGGAGACTGACACCAATTTTACATTTTAATGCCGGTTTGGTGGCTTATATTTGGCACAAACACAAATCTTCAGCCCACTGGTTTCACATGGGGAATCGCATAAGAATAAACAGTCCCACTTTCACACCCTCACTGGTGTTCACATAACTCATGTTTTTTAGCCCTCACTGGCTTTCAGCGGACACAAGTCCTAGAATCCTCTATGGGCACAATTGAGACACTTTTGTCCTCTGAGGGGTTTCTCTTTTCCTCTCCAGTCCTTTTGGAGCTCTCTACGATACAGGGGGAATCCCACTCTTTTCCCAGCTGCAGACACAAGACAAGAGTTTTGAGGTGTAGTCCCACATCTCCTTTTAACTACAGCTCACCTGTAGCTTAATTACTTAACTACCTCTAGCTTAGGCAGCTGCAAAACACCTTATGGAGCAATTAATGGAAGCCCACCCTGCTCTCTTCTACATTCACTCCAGGGACCCACTATCCAGCTTTTCCTAAACCGGAATTGAATTTAACAGCATTACTTGCTGCAGCCGCACAGACTTTTCCCAGGAGTTTACATTCTATGAGCCTAATGCTGGTAAAACACACACAGAATCAATGTCTTTTCATAAACAGACACCCTTTTAAAAAAAATATATATATACCTGTATATTTTGACGCGATCAACTTTTCGGACACGCGTCCACAATTTTTTTTTTTACAGCGACAAATTTTTTTGACGCTGACGAATTTTTGCTGGCGAATTTTAGCTGCAGTTTCACGAATTTATTTGCCGGCGGTGAATCGCGGGAATTTGCCGTGAATTTGCACCTGGTGAATAAATTCGCCCATCACTAGAGACAATAGCAAATTTTTTAACCCAGTATTTTGAACCAGAAGTCTTGTTTCTGAACTACCAGTTACAGATGTAGTTTTATAGTACTTACATAATTACATAGTTACATACAGTAGTTAAGTTGGTTTGGAAAACGACCAAAGTCAAACAAGTTCAGCTCCTCAAATTGAAACCCAGCATCCATACACACACTCACACTGACCCCCTCCATACACTCACATAAATTATATATATATACCCATATCTACACTAACTATAGAGTTAAGTAGTGATGGGCTAATTTCGTCTTGTTTTTGACGCTGGCGAAATTCGCCGGCGTCCAAAAAAAAAACCGGACGCCGGCATACATTTTTTTTTAAATTCATCCATCACTAGAGTTTAGTTTTGATATTATGCCTGTTAAAGAAATCATCCAAGTCCCTCTTATAGTCATTAACAGAATCAGCATCACAACATCACCCGGCAGTGCATTCCCCAACCTCACTGTCCTGACTATGAAGAACCCCCTACGTTGCTTCAAATGAAAGTTCTTTTCTTCTAGTCTGAAGGGGTGGCCTCTGGTGTTGATAGATCTTGGCAGTCTCCCCTCATAATTTAAGTCTTCCATTCGTCTCTGCACTCTCTCCAGCTCATTTATATCCCTCTTAAGGACTGAATCCTGAGTGGTTTGGCAATATTAGTAACCTGAGATGAATCCCACCTTTGTTTATCTTTACATGTTCTAGTCTTTTTTGAATTTCCTCTTGTGGGAACCACGCATCATCTGGACTATTAACAAGGAAACCTTCACTAGCTGGTTCCTCATTTGTGTAGACAAATAAGAACAGTTCAGAATCTCTGGTTTTTCATTAAATTTTAATTTCATGGAATATTTAGTTGCTGTACGAGATTTTATTATACACACTGCAAATGTTTGCAAAAGACTTTTGGTCGCAAACTTTGCGAGTAAGTCGTTCAGGTCTGTAATCGGTCAAAAGGGATTCAAACAGGGTTATTATCCCACTGAACCATGAAAGGACCTTCACCAAACTGTTGCCACAAAGTATGATGCACGGAATTGTCAAGAATGTAATTGCATGATGTAGTGACACCTATGTTGGCAATGACTAGTTTGGCTTTAGTAGCAAATTTCATTAATCAGAATCATATAAACCATATACTTTTGGTCATATAGTGTACCTGCCACAGGATGGTGGGCCCTATGGCATTACATGTTATTTGTGTCCTACTTGCAGATGACTCCTACTTCCAATATGGGACTACCCTGTTGCTTCCAGGATGTCTTTGCTTTCTGTTTGCTGAAGAACACACTTTATTTACTTCCATGCTTTTGTGCCAGTAGTCAAAATATCAGTAATAATAATAATATTTACATATGTCTGGGTCTGGTCACCCTATCCCTTCTGACGTCTACTTGGAACTACCCCATAGCTCATCATTGGTGCCCCCTAACTCCAAAATTCACCACTATACATCTCTCCACCATCATGTCCATTTACATTCTTCCTTGTCCTTCTAACTTGCCCCAATATATATATATTTGGTCATCCCAAAGGTTCTTCCTATGTTTAGTCAGCAACCAAGGTCCACCTGTGTAGAAATGTTCAAAACATTTGTGACACTGTTTTAAATCAGTGATTTTATTTGTAATGATCGTTTTGCTTAAGGTTATTGTTACTCATGACATTTAGGGGCCGATTCACTAAGCTCGAGTGAAGGATTCGAATGAAAAATACTTCGAATTTCGAAGTATTTTTTGGGTACTTCGACCATCGAATGGGCTACTTCGACCTTCGACTACGACCTTCGACTTCGATTCGAACGTTTCGAACGAAAAATCGTTCGACTATTCGACCATTTGATAGTCGAAGTACTTTCCCTTTAAAAAAAACTTCGACCCCCTACTTCGGCAGATAAAACCTACCGAAGTCAATGTTAGCCTATGGGGAAGGTCCCCATAGGTTTGCTAACCTTTTTTTGATCGAAGGATTTTCCTTCGATCGTTGGATTAAAATCCTTCGAATCGTTCGATTCGAAGGATTTAATCGTTCGATCGAACGAAAAATCCTTCGATCGATCGAACGAACGTTTAGCGCTAAATCCTTCGACTTCGATATTCGAAGTCGAAGGATTTCAATTCGAGGGTCGAATTTCGAAGTATTTTTAACTTCGAAATTCGACCCTTAGTGAATCTGCCCCTTATTCTAATGAAATTCCTTACTGATAAGCGATTGCTTTCTGAGAATGGTGGCTACAACTTCCCGTCCCTTGGCTTTTGCCGTTCCGTATAGATTTCCCAGATGCCATTCTTCAAATGAAAGTTTGAGAATAATTGATTGGATGAGTACATTCTCCACTGTCTGTGATTGCTCTAACAGGTTTGACCTATTTTATCTTCTACACGGGATTAGACAGTGCCATTATCTGCAATTTTCACTTAAAGCTCCAAAAGGCCATATATAATAGAAAAATATTTATTATGGAAATTTGAATTGTACTTGATATTTATGCACACGTTACCACTATAACTGCCTCTCATGTACAGCTTCTAGTCTCTATATACTGTATATATATCAACAGGCACTATACGCAAACATAAATAAATTTGCTTCTATTTAATGGGGATTTCTTCTGTGCACATATTTATCTAGACTTTTCTCTGCATTAATAATGCAAAGCTTAATTACGTGTTAGAAAATTGATGTTAACCCTCTGACCTACATTATGTTAGAAGCCTTTTTTGAAGTAGATAATAGTGTTTAGATGATACTCCTGTGAGAAACTCAGGTTTCAAATGGATTGTTTTAAGTCGTATGCATAAATAATTTCACATATTTAACAGTGCCCATTAGAAAATTAAAGACATTTTGAACCTTTCTATAATTAGTTTGGCACTTCAAATGAAAGACACTTTTGTAGTTCCATATTTTGGAATTATTCTGATGAGCTGGGTGAATATATCCATGTAGAAGAGCTTTGAGTAAAACACACAATGAAAAACAAACAGTTACCAGACATATGTTTTTATGTCCTGAGTCGACCCCCCCCAAAAAAGAATTTTGTATATTAAAGAGCTATATGTATATCTTTATTATTTTTTTCAACTTTTGCTTTTGTCTAATGTATCCACTATAAATGCTGAAATTATTGACATTTTTCTCTGCAACCCATCTGCTGGTGGTGAGGCATGATATTAGGAGTTTAAAACTGCTAATATCATGAAAATGCTGAAAAATATTACATTGCCGTACTTAACATAGAAGGATCTGTGTTGGATCAAGTCTATTATTTTGTTGCCTTTATTTATTTTTTTTGGTATTGGGTTGAGCCATGGTTAATGACGCTGTGGGTTGTTAGGGGGTATAAGCAGAAAAAATACAAAAAGTGATTTCCCAGTAGAAAGAGTCACTTTAATTATCTCATCTTGTATGTCTTGAAAACTTGGTAGAAATCTGTGGAACAAACTGGAATTGAATTGGATTTTGTCATCAAATTAAATTTGGGCCATAATCAGTCCTCCAAAAAATATTGGCATTGGGAGCCCCAAACTTAAAGAACAACTAAGGCCTAAAAAATGACCAGCAGTGAAGTGTAGCAGCCCTATAACAGTAATGATACACAAATACACAACTCCTCGAAAGGAGCTTGCAATCTTGAAATTTGTTAGGGCATATTTTATGTGTCAGGGACACTGCACATGCTCACTGTGTTGAGACACTTAGGGGGTTATTTACTAAACTCCGAATGCAAAAATCCCGAATTTTTTTTTTAAATCTGACTTTTAAAAAATCAACACCCAAACGAGGGATCCCTATTTTATTCTTGGAAGATTTCACATGTAAATAAATTAATGGTTTAAATGTTTGTGCTACATAAAAAAAACTTGTAGGAAAATAATCCTAGGGAATGAAATTACTTTTCCCAGTATGCATGTTTTCAATACTTGTAATATCTATCAAAGTGGCAGCAGGATTTCTAAGGTATTCTATTTTATGGTCTACACTGTTGTTATTCCCTGGGGTAAATATTCCACCTCAAAGACGTAAAAGAAAGTATTCTTGCTGTAATTTTGCTTTTAATACCAAATTAATTACCAAAAAATGTAACATAAATGTGATATCTTTTTTTCAGATAACGAAGATCATAGTCACACATGACACATAGTCATATCACTACTCATAGCCCTCTATTACAACAGATTCCCCACACCATTATTTTGGCTGGTTTGGAATAACGCATCTGGACCTCTCAGACAATGACAAATATTAATATTAATTTAAGGATTTGCCCATTGGATTGATTCCATTAAATGTTGAAGTTCAACATGCCCCACTATTAATTAGAAGTCATCTTTTTTTGCTGTTGTTTCTATTTAGTAAAAGTATTCCTACAAGAAGATTCCCAGTCAGTAAAAGCAACATCTCAGAAGCTCAAGGTAGATACCAGGAATATATTGAAAGTTGATGGGTTTATGTTTGTAGGTAGATATTTTGGTGTCTAAATCAAACTGTGGATGAATGGAAAGGTACATTCTGATTGATGGTTACATTGTACCAGTCTCACACTTAATGAAATGGAAACTCTGTGGGATGTTAGATTAATGGTGACTTACAAGCTGAAAGCTGCAATTTTTCTTTTGATGATACATTTTGTTGCACTGTTGCTTTCTCAATAAGATGCTCAACCAAGTCCATTCTAACTAAAATGTTACTATAATGTAATGCACCACAAAAAACATGTCAGCTAAATGAAAATATAGCAAGCCATACTGCCCTAGGATAAGAGAAATCTCTGGCTTGATCGTGGTGATCTTAGATCTTAGCATTTCTCAACATGTTGATACTTCCAAGTTCAATGATGTCAGAAGACCATCCAATAACTCTTTAAAAGATGACTGTTTTCTCTTAGTTTAATGATGGGGTGATTGTATCTGTGTGTCAAGAACTGGACTGAAGAGTCAATGGAAGAAATGACCTCTCCAACACCTCCCATGCAAGGGACAAGTGATTACAGGAAAACACTTTGTGGAGGAATGGGATAAGTTACATAGTAAATGTTTTAAAGTACATATCTAAATCTGTATATATGATCCAGGTCAACAGTTTAACAGGTTTAATAATGCAACGAATCATAGAATAAATATGGCTCAGTAATGCATCAACTAAGATCACATCACAAAGGCTTAGAGAACTCAATGTTGGAGGTTGTTTATCAACACCCAGCAAATTTGACTGTGGGCAGTAATTCATGTCAGCCAATCGAATTAGCTAGCTGATAAAAGTCAATCATTGATCAGTTGCTATTAGTTGCCCCATTTTATAAATGAGGCCTAGTCTCTATTTGAACCAAACCAAAAGGGCAGAGGCACCTCGGTGCACCATGGTCACTGAGTTTCTTCCTCTGATGAAGTGTCTAATGACCTGAAATGCATAAGGAGGGAGGTGCTATGGGATCATGGAACACTGAGTTTTTTAAAAATTTTGGATAGATCTTATACAAGCAGTGTCGGACTGGCCCACCGGGACACCAGGAAAAGTCCCGGTGGGCCCAGATTTCAGTGGCCCTAACGATGCTAAACATTTGGCCTGTTTCATGGTCATTCCCTATTTCTATGAGAAAAAGATGCTAAATAGATGGAATAATCAATTATAGTATGTAAAGAATAGAGACTAGGAGACTAGAGGTTGCGTGAGGAGAGGAAGAATAATAATAATACTGAGAGTGGGCCCCTGGTCTAAGGTTTTTGGGTGGGCCCCTGGTGTCCCAGTCCAACACTATATACAAGGGCAGGTTCCAGTTTGTTTGCTGCTAGTAATGAGCAATTTTCTTTCACCAGGCATGGATTTGCAGTGAAATTCCATGTTTTGCTATCTGCAAATATTTTCCTGAAACTGCAGCAACAAAAAAGTCACCAAGACAAAAAAGTCACTGAGACAAAAAAGTTGTCACAAGACAAAATGCCCATTGAGTTTAATGCATTTAGTCAAAAAAGTCACTGCAAGAAAAAACACCCGTTGACTTAAAAAAATTTTGCACATAAAATTTTTTAATGAGCTTAAAACAAATTAGTAGTGAAGCAAATTAAAATTACTCAAGCAAAGCAATATGTGATGGGTGAATTGGTCATGTTTCACTTTGCCAAGAAATTTGTGAAATGGAGAAAAATTTGCGAAACTGAGAAAAATTAGGGAAACTGAGAAAAATTTGCGAAACGCATTGAAGTCAATGGACGTCAAATTTATTTTTACACACGACAATTTGACAAGAGCGACAATTTTTATATCAATGTGAAACAAGGAGCTTGTGTGAATACTTCATTGAGAGCAAATAATTAGTGATGGGCGAATCTGTCCCGTTTAGCTTTGCTGAAAAATTTGCACAAATCCAGAAAAACTCACAAAATGGCAATGAAATTGTGAAACGCATTGAAGTCAATGGGCGTCAAAATTATCTGACATAATTTTGTAACGAGTGACAGTTTTAATATGCGCAACTCTTTTGTCCAAATGCATTAAAGTCAATGGGTGTCCGAATAATTTTTTTGTTGCAACAAATTTTCCTCTGGCGAATTTTCATGGCAGTTTCATGAAAACATTCGCCATCTGCGAAATCTGGAAATTTGTCACAAATCCATGCCTGGCGAATACCTTCGTCCATCATTAATAGCAATCATCATTGGAGTACTGTCATGTCTTGGACTTTACCTGAGTAGTGCAAGAATCTGATGTTCACGTAATACTGGAGAAGCAACTGCCTTTTAAGTTACATTAATGGTGATATGGGCAGAGTATTTTAAGTCTCTGCTAAAAAGTGTAGATAGTAGGCATGAAGCAAACTTTAATGTGATCTTAATTTACTTTCAAGTTCAAGTTTTCAGAACTTGAATTTTGAAAATGTATTAATAGAAAAAGTCTTGAAAATTAGAATGAACAAATTTTCTACCTAAAACCCTGCTGAATGGCTATATACAATAATTCAATGGATGGTGTATTTAAACATTCAAGATATTAAATTTTTTTGTGTTTTTTATAAACAGCCAAATCAGTAGAGATTAACAGGTCAATGAGATTTTTCATTGCAATCATGTTTTTTTTTCTGTAAATTAAAACAACCAATTTATTCTGATTTGATTTTTTCATAAATGTGCTAGTGGTCAAGGAACAAAAAAAGATTGAGCTTTATAATTAAATCTAGAAAAAATCACTAGTCACTCCATTTACATCACCTTTTCCCGTTGTGTGTTGTAGTGTGCCATGTGAGCCTTGCACAAAGTTTCATTCAGTTGTATATTTGTTAGTGATGGGCGAATTTATTCGACAGGCGCGAATTCAAAGAAAATTCCCACCGGGGTCAAAAAAACGGACGCAGATGAAAAGAAAAAAAAACGGACACTGGTGTCAAAAGTGGACGCCGGCCTCATTTCGCAAATTTCTCGCCGTTTCGCAAATTTCACAGGAAATGGGGGTAAAAATTCCCCCATCACTAATATTCATGCAAAATGTAAAAACAGAGTTTTGTAAACAAAATTAAATCCTGTTTATGTACAACTGCGACTGCCAAAATTTTACTAACATAACAAAAAGATAAAGAAATAAAAAGGAATGCTTTGAACACTTCAGAGACACTGAGAAATATTATCAGTTATAAGAAATTTAAGCAGAGCTTCCTAGACCGATTTAAATTAAACAGATTAAAAATACACAATGAGCATATTATTTTTTCATGTTTTAAGCCCCATCACTCTCAATTATTAAACACCATTGAATCTAAGGGACTTTTCAGCATAACCAGTGTACGAATGTTGATCCATGGATACAATAAACAGTAAAACAAATAACTTTTCCAGAGAAAGGGCAATTCTTTAGAAAGAAGGTTTTGCAACGCTAACAAAAGCAATGTCATTATTATATTATTAGTGTGATGGTTGAAGAAAAGATTTATTGTTGTAGCAACATACTAAGCACAGAGAATTTCTGAACTGATATGTTTTCTCCTAAACCCAATATGTCATCATTCATCATGTCTCTTTATGTCAAAACATGTGTGTTAAGGGTAATTAATAACCTTGGCTACAGTAGTACAACATGACCAAAACAAAAATTCATAATTCATATTTACTTCGCCATGATGCTCATGAATTCCAGTTTTAATGGATGACAGCGCAGAGCAGTGTTTGCTTCCTTTTACGTTAAAGAAATACATTATTTCCACTTACAACGTTCTAGACAACAATTTTCAACAAAATGTGTTCTATGTTGGCATTTATTATTTTTCTTTTTAATTTTGCGAAGATTATTACTATTGACCTTTAAATACCAGGGTTAGTTTGCAATTTAAAGGGGAAGGAAACATAGTCTGCGCAAACCCCCCACCCCCCCTCCCGTTTGTTGCCCACCCTCCCTCCTCCCCCCTGGCCTACCCGTCCCGCTTGGCAAATGCCCCTAACTTGTTACTTACCCTTCTGCGCAGGTCCAGTCCAGGGAGTTCACCGACGACATCTTCTTCCACGCGATCTTCTTCCTGCTTTGAACGGCGCATGCGCAGTAGGATCATTTCGCCGGTACGATCTACTGCGCATGCGCGTGACTTTTGGCGCATGCGCAGTAGATCTGTACCGGCGAAATGATCCTACTGCGCATGCGCCAAAACGCCGTTAACAGCAGGAAGAAGATCGCGTGGAAGAAGATGTCGTCGGTGAACTCCCTGGACTGGACCTGCGCAGAAGGGTAAGTAACAAGTTAGGGTCATTTGCCTAGCGGGACGGGTAGGCCAGGGGGGAGGAGGGAGGGTGGGCAACAAACGGGAGGGTGGGTGTGGGGTTTGCGCCGACTAGGTTTCCTTCCCCTTTAAGGATATCTCTATGCCAGAGCCTCCCTTTGCTGGCAGGTGACCCCTTGAGTACTAACCCTTTTTGTTCACCTCAGTAGAGCCTCTGGCTGCTCTGTCAAGTACCCTTGGTCTAACTGTCACTCATAGGGGCAAATTTACTAAAGCGCAAAGCGGCTAACGCTAGCGCAAAATCGCCAGCGTGACGTAATTTTGTTACTTTGCCGATTTACTAACGGGCGCTGACGTAAATTCGCTAGCGAAGTGGACCTACTCTAGCACTACTTCGCACCTTTACGCCAGACGAGGTTGCGATATGGCGAATGGACGTAACTACGCTAATTTTACTGAACGTTACCTCTTGTGCCAGACTTGCCTTCACCACCTCAGACCAGGCGAAGTGCAATAGAGTAGATAGGGCTTGCTTCAAAAAAAACTTGACATTTTTTCCCAAAAAAAAAGGCTGGTGACTTACTTTTTTAAGGGTGAAAAAGATTGTATCCTCCTCCCCCCCTACATTTCCTAACATTTGGCACCTAAACTATACAGTGGGCACATGTATAGGGCAAAATAACAACTCTATTTTATTCTATGAAGCTTTCCCAGGCTTGTGTAGTGTAATGTATTTGCTGCTACATATACGTCCATTGTACTTAAACTTGAAGCCGTATGCAAATTAGGCATCGATAGCGTAACTTTGCTTTGCTTGACGAATTAACGATATCGGAACTTCACTACCTTTCACCTCCCTGAGCGGAATTTCGGATTTTAATTAATTAGCGGTGCCCTGGTGAAGTGCAGCGAAGGCGTCGCTAGCGTATTTTCGCCACTTAGTGAATTTGCCCCATAGAGTCATCTCTCCTTACTTTAGCTACTCCTACTGAGGCATCCTACCTCAGGCAGATGGAGAAAGAGCAGACATAATATAAACATTACTGTAATAATTAGCTCCCAGTCAAGTAACCAATCAAGTGTTTGGAATCTACACCTAAAACCTGCCGAATTGCTGTTTAAATGGGAGAGGTCCAGGGATTAATTTTGATTTGTTTGCAGCCTCCCTGGCATTTGATTTTTTTAGTCAATCTATTAGGCAATTCGATTTGAGTTTTCAGGTCGATTACATTCACCCTAGTTTAAAAAAATTAGATTTTTTTTTAATAAATTTCGATTGGTCAAATTTCAATTTATGGGATTTTAGGGCAGTTTTTAAAAACTCACATGAATTTGAAGTTCAGCCTTTGATAAATGTGCCTCTTAGGGGCAAATTTATCAAGTGTGGAAGTGAAAAAAATTAGAATTTGAGCTATTTGTGTGTTCTTTGACTATCAAATAGGCCAAAATTTGAATTTTAGAAAAAAAATTTGACTATTCGAATATTAAAATTTATCATGAACTATCTCTTTAAAACTTCAACTTCAACCATTCGCCATCTAAAACCTGCGAAATTGCTGTTTTAGCCTATGGGGGACCTACTAGAACCTATTTGGAGTCATTTGGTGGACTTTGAAAAATCAAAGTTTTTTGGGGAAAATACTTTGGTTCGAATGTGATCAAATTGCGCTTAAACTTAGATTTGAACGATTCAAACACAGCCTATTCACCTGAAGTTAAAAACTTCAATTTTTTAAATAAATTCAATTTTTTAAATTTCTATTGGTCTTTTTTTATTCGAAATTTTTAAGTTATGGGAGTTCAAGAAAACTCCCATTACTTTGAAGTTCTTGATAACTTGCCCCTTAGTGTATTTATAATACATTGTATTGATTTTGTATTTTTTTATGTGTACAGTATATAGGTTGGTATATATATATATATATATATATATACAGGTATGGGACCTGTTATCCAGAATGCTTGGGACCTGGGGTTTTCCAGATAACGGATCGTTCTGTAATTTGGGTCTTCATGCCTTAAGTCTACTAGAAATTAATTTAAACATTAAATAAACCCAATAAGGATTAATTATATCTAAGTTGGGATCAAGTACAAGCTACTGTTCTATTTTTAAAGAGAAAAAGGAAATCATTTTTAAAAATTTGGATTATTTGGATAAAATGGAGTCTATGGGAGACAGCCATTCCATAATTCGGAGCTTTCTGGATATCAGGTTTCTGGATAAGGGATAATATACCTGTATATATATATATATATAAATATATATATATATATATATATATATATATATATATAGATATATATAGATAATATATAGATATATATATATTTATATATACAGGGTCGGACTGGACCGCCAGGAAACCAGGAAAAAACCCGGTGGGCCCCGACCCTTCATGGGCCCCGCCGGGCCAAACCCCCCGATCATTGTATTAAAATGCGCATGCCTGCGGCGCTCTGCTTGCGCATGCACTCCTGCGCCGAGCCGCCTAAGCATGCACGCTGGCATATAAATTAAGGGAGTGAGCACACAGCGCGGCGCAGCAAGGGAGCAGGGGTGTCTGAGGGGCCCCTGGATAGCAGTCCCGGTGGGCCTCTGGACCCCCAGTCCGACACTGTATGTATATATATATATATATATATATATCCCCCACATATATGTATACCAGAAGTGATGGAGAAAGAGCAGACAGACTATAAACATTACTGTAATAATTAGCTAGTAAGTAATAATTAGCTCCCAGTCTAGTAACCAATCAGGTGTTTGGAATCTACAGAGTAGGGTTACTAGAAATAAAGCAACATGAGTACCTGTTATTACATTGCATTGAAAAATGAAACAAGAACCACTAGGTCAAAGAGAAGCATCGAAATGGACAGAGCAAGTTACACTGGACAGGGTTACATCAGTCAGTTGAATCATCTGTGTGGCAATTATCCTATTAATGGCAAACAGAAACAAACTTCTGACATAAGCAATCCAAACTAACTACATTCAGAAAAGTTATCTAATCTTCTATGGTCATAGCAAAAGCCATTAGATGAATAGAAAACACAAAGGAGTGATAAGCCTATTATTGAAAAATAATACAGGATGTAATATCATTTCAGAAGAATGAATCATAAAATAAATTCCATTTTAGTTCCCAACAGAGAGGCGATCATAGATTAAAAATATAATAAGTAAAATAAAATTACGCATTTGCATTTTCTACATTATAATGCTTCCAAATAATTGATTCAGATTTAAAGTACTACATTGATAGCGAATTGAAAAAATGAAATGTATAATTAATCACCAGACAGCTAGCTAGACTGTATGGCAGATCAAAAGAAAGAAATACACAAGAAATGTTCTTACATTTGTAATGTTAAACTGTGTAGGCTAGTAAAAGTAAGTTTAAACAAAACTTAATCTAATCAGTAGAAGATTAAATATTTTTATTTTTAATTACTTTTTAACCAATTTGTAAATCAATCCATTAAAAGGACAATAAAGGGTATATACAGTATATAACAAACTAATAGTCCAGCAACTATTTCTGTGCAAACATTCAATAAATGACCATTAAACTCGGGCAATTTCTTTTTCCTGGCGGCTAGCTTTCATTGGAAAATCTCAGCCGTGCTTATTTGTGAAAAACAATAGAAAAATAGATCACAACAAAATGCAGTTGTTTCATTCATTTTTGCAAATCAATTATTTCATTTGGATCTTGAGATTTAAAGCTCAAAATTTGAACACACAATTTGAAACAATTTGCAACCTAAACCTACATATTGCACAGCCTGGGAACAGAATCTACCCACCCCATTGCCAGGAGATGGATGAAATAAAATTTGGTTAGCCACTAAAGGGATATCTGAAAATGTAGCAACGATGGAACTTTTATATAAACTTCTCACTAGATAGTACATGAGTCCCCAGAGAAAGCAGAAGATCTCCCCAATACATTTGCCTCTATGTTTCAGAGGCTGCGACAACATAGGAACTTTAGTACATACTGTTGAAAGTATAGTTGGTGGAACACACCAAGGTAGACGCAGAGCTTTGCTGCAAAAAATCCTTTTATTTTTAATGGCCGATGCATCAAGGGTTGAATATCGAGGGTTAATTAACCCTCGATATTCGACTGGGGAATGAAAATCCTTTGACTTCAAATATCGAAGTCAAAGGATTTTGCGCAAAAAGTTTGATCAAACGATTGAAGGCATAATCCATCAATCGAACGAATAAATCCTTTGAATCGAACGATTCGAAGGATTTTAATCCAACGATCGAAGGATTATCCTTCGACCAAAAAAACTTAGCCAAGCCTATGGGGACCTTCCCCAAAGGTTAGCATTGGGTTCGGTAGCTTTTAGGTGGCGAACTAGGGGGTCGAAGTTTTTTCTTAAAGAGACAGTACTTCGACTATTGAATGGTCAAATAGTAAAACGATTTTTAGTTCGAATCATTTGATTCGAAGTCGTAGTCAAAGGTCGAAGTAGCCCATTCGATGGTCGAAGTCAAAAAACACTTCAAAATTCAGAGTTTTTTTACTTCGAATCCTTCACTTGAGCTTGGTGAATTGGCCCCTACATGTTTTGAGCAAAAATGCCCTTTGTCAAGTGTACTAGTTACCATTAACACACTATCTTTATAGGAAATAGGTGGGAGGGGAAAGGAGTGGTGGGCGTAAAAGTAACAACTTTACTTAGGGAATTAACCCATAATTCACCCCCAGGGTCTATTGCAACTATATTAGTGCATTATTACTTCATAATCAAATATCCAAACAAGTCTGTATATATACACTAAGGGGCAGATTCACTAAGGGTCGAATTTCGAAGTAAAAAATACTTCGAAATTCGACCCTCGAATTGAAATCCTTCGACTTCGAATATCGAAGTCGAAGGATTTAGCGCAAATCCTGCGATCGAACGATCGAAGGATTTTTCGTTCGATCGAACGATTAAATCCTTCGAATCGAACGATTCGAAGGATTTTAATCCAACGATCGAAGGAAAATCCTTCGATCAAAAAAAGTTAGCCAAGCCTATGGGGACCTTCCCCATAGGCTAACATTGACTTCGGTAGCTTTTAGCTGCCGAAGTAGGGGGTCGAAGTTTTTTTTAAAGGGAAAGTACTTCGACTATCGAATGGTCGAATAGTCGAACGATTTTTAGTTCGAATCATTCGAATCGAAGTCGAAGGTCGTAGTCGAAGGTCGAAGTAGCCCATTCGATGGTCGAAGTACCCCAAAAATACTTCGAAATTCGAAGTATTTTTCATTCGAATCCTTCACTCGAGCTTAGTGAATCGGCCCCTAAGGGTCGAATATCGAGGGTTAATTAACCCTCGATATTCGACTAGGAATTAAAATCCTTCTACTTCGAATATCGAAGTCGAAGGATTTAGCACAGATAGTTCGATCGAACGATCGAAGGATAATTCCTTTGATAAAACGATTAAATCGAAGGATTTAAATCCAACGATCGAAGGAATATCCTTCGATCAAAAAAAGTTAGCCAAGCCTATGGGGACCTTCGGTAGCTTTTAGATGGCGAACTAGGGGGTCGAAGTTTTTTTTAAAGAGACAGTACTTCGACTATCGAAATGGTCGAATAGTCGTACAATTTTTACTTCGAATCCTTTGATTCGAAGTTGTAGTCGTAGTCGAAGGTCGAAGTAGCCCATTCGATGGTCGAAGTAGCCCAAAAAAACTTTGAAATTCGAAGTTTTTTAACTTTGAATCCTTCACTCGAAGTTAGTGAATCGGCCCCATAGTGTCAATAAAAGGATTTTTTGCAGCAAAGCTTTGCGTCTACCTTGGTCTTTTCCACCAACTATACTTTCAATTGATTGCCAGTACCAAGGACGAGGTACAGGAACTGACCACACAGGTTATACAAATTGATGGGAGAAATACCACATCCAGTGGAAACAAAGAAGCTTTAGTACATACTGTATTTGGTGGGACTGCCCAGTGGCACAAGATCATTGGACTAGAGAACACTTCCTGTTGCAGGAGATCTTTTCAATAACATTTCCACCAAATCTTTGGGAATTGCTATACAACCTTCCATTAAAAAATGTAAACAAGCAGTCTAGACAGTTAGGGGCAGACTTATCAAGGGTCAAATTGAAAATTTCAAATTTTTAAAGTCGAATTCCGAGTTTATTTTAGTGTAATTCGACTAGGGAATAGTCCAAATTTGATTTGAGTTTAAAAAAAAAATTGAAATTACAATTTTGAAATTTATCATGCACTGTCTCTTTACTCTATTTATTAATAATATAATAATTTGAAGTTTTTGGAGCAAAAAAGTAACTACAAATTTTTGAGATTTATTAAAGTCTGATAGTCTAAAAACTCCATATCCGAAACCCAGACATCTGAAAGCTCTCAAGGTCCTGTATAAGTCAATGTGGAAGGTTCCAGTGTCTTCGCTGTTGTCCGTACCGATATCCGATGATTTTGGGGTTTCAGCGCAAAAAACTACGAAAAAAATCTTAGTTTTGCGGAAAACTCCGAACAATTCTGAGTTTTCGGGAAAGCACCGAAGTTTGCCCGACCCTATTTTTTGGGTTTTTTTCTTCATAAATAAGGTCCATTCGGGAATTCAGAGTTGCTCGAAGTTTGATATTAGAAATACAAATTCACATGAATTCGGAACCTGATAAATACTCCCCTACAAATTCAAATTCTAAACTATTTCAGCAGCAACATTAAGTTAGCCATCAGTTGGTTAGCATCAGAAATACTCTGGCAACAGACTTTGAATAAGATTAATGTACTTTATACAATGGAACATTTATCAGCCGGAGTACAGGGCAATATGATAAGTTTGTTGAAATTTGGACACCATGGATAAGCTATGTTGATGCAAAAAGACTTACTTTTCAATAACATAAAAATTTTTTTTTTTTCAACCTTAACAGGTTGTGCAGGCAATGAGGAGACTACACTCTGTTCTCTTACTATCCCTTTACTATCCTTTCTATATAACTTTCCTTATTTTACTTTACTTTACTAGTTTGTCATATTCTTTCCCCTTGAGAGAAGGACACTTCATAGCCATGTTTATACTGTATAACAGATTAGCGTGTTCAGAACAGACTTTGTGCTAATGGAAATGCTCTTTTTGAAAGATAAAAAAAAATTGAGTAAAATTTGAACACACAAATCTCAAATTTGAAACAATTCGATATGACAGATTTTTTTTTTCAGTGCAATTTTCCTAAATCGGAAAAAATCCCACAATCTTGAGTTTTAAGGGCAAATTCATCAAGGGTCAAATATCGAGGGTTAATTAACCCTCGATATTCGACTGGGAATGAAAATCCTTCGACTTCGAATATTGAAGTCGAAGGATTTTGCACAAATACTGCAATCGTACGATCGAAGGAATACGAAGGAACTATTAAATCCTTTGAATCGGACGATTCGAAGGATTTCAAGCCAACGATCTAAGGATTATCCTTCGACCAAAAAAACTTAGCGAAGCCTATGGGGACCTTTTAGGTGGCGAACTAGGGGGTCGAAGTATTTTCTTAAATAGACAGTACTTCGACTATCGAATGGTGGAACGATTTTTAGTTCGAATCATTCGATTCGAAGTCGTAGTCGAAGGTCGAAGTAGCCCATTCGATGGTCGAAGTAGCCAAAAAAACACTTCGAAATTCGAAGTTTTTTTACTTCGAATCCTTCACTCAAAGTTAATGAATTGGCCCCTTAATATATAGGCCTTTAAGTTTGTTAGAAGGAAGAATGATAGACAATGAAGCTATTTTGGTGTAGCCAAAAATATAAATAAGTAAAATCACCATCACTATCACTTTCAGGCAAAAAGTGAGAAAAGCAACCTTAGAACATATATTTTATACAACAAATATTAATTATAATATATATTATTATATACTGTATATATTATAATATATTATATAAAACTATAGGCTACTATTTCACATGGAAGCTCCCAGCATTTACAAACCAGCTGTAGGTTATATGTACACATCACAATGACTAATTACTATTCATATGGAGGCCGACTATTAACCTAAATATATTATTTTGTCTAGAAAACAAGGAATCTTGAAAATTAAGGCCATGGCTCGATATTCAGGAAAAACAAAACTGCTCTACCAAATGATTTCCCATTATTAAGGCAATAAATCAGAGAGATGTTGATAAATGCAAGCACTTGGGCTATATGTGAACATCGCCATCGGGAGAAAAAATCATTCAGCCCATTTAGGGGATCAATACAAGCGGAATCTCCTATGCAGCAACATTTAAATTACAACAACAAAAAAATCTTTGAAGGAGCGCTATGTGCATTTACCTGCCATTTTATTTCGCATTGTATTGGGAAAGATGAATATCCTTTTGAACACCTTTACGAATACTCAGAGGGGTAGATGACGAGGTTAATGGAATTTCAATGCAAATGCACCTGGCTGTATAATCTTGATTTACTGGTTGTGAAGGGAAAAAGGAAAGGGTATAGCAGCTGCTGAATTATTAATGTCCTATAAGAAAGCACACTTATTGCATCTAAACGGGTAACACCTTTACTTCTAGAATGGGCAAAATAAAGAAGAGGGGGGCCTACAAGAAACCAACAAGAAAAAGGAGCTGATGGCAGCAATTCATTATAATATCATGAATTAAATGCTGATGGCAAAAGGGAATGTGTGCAGCTCCCATCAAATGGCTATACATATACAGATGTAATAAATACATCGGACATAATCAAATCCTGATGAAATCCCTGCTTAGAACTATAAGACTGCCTGGAATTATTCTATAAAGTAAGTGAAGATTTAATATGACAAACAACTTGTCAAACTACGGGTTGAGGATGCTGAATATCTTTTTTGTGGAAGTTAACACCTGTCTGAATATAACAGGCAGCTGGTGCATTAACAACAATAGCTACAGGGAGGTCACTAATGCATGGCACCTTGCTTGAGATCTCTCTGGTGACGGGAGGTATATTTAGATTCTGCATGAATTACAGCTGCTTTAATTAAAATAATATTTGATTTCATGGGTAGCACAACTTGTATTTAGTAAGAAATAAAAAAGAGAAGAAAGACAGGAAGATACTAAGGTTTAACACAATATGTAGAGGCGGACCAATGGTTGACTCTCGCCTTGGCGAACATTTAGGTCTCATTTACACTACAGACTTTCAGCTTGTGTCAATAAATTGAACCATTCATTTCTTTTAGAATCAGAATCCTGACTGCATTCAGATTCTGGAAAGACATGTTCACTTTTCTATAATTAGTAGGATGTCTTAGAAGGATCTCCCAGGTGGGCTCTAGGCACAGGAATGAGGTAGGAGCAGACACAGGCTAATAATAGTGAGTGGAATGTTTTCCTTGATCTTCTTGTTTTCTTGTTCCTTGATTTTCTTGTTTTCCTAAGAGCAGCCACCTGGGGTGCAGTTAAATGGTGACTATCTATTGACTGTCCTGGATACTCCATGATCTACACATGATCTACACATGATCTACACATGATCTACAATATTTGTACAAAGTAAGGGGGTCCTGGGAAAATGTTGAGCCACTTGGTGGGGACTTGAGTCCAAAAGGTCTGAAAACCTAAGACATAGAGGCTGATTTAAGAATGCTGAAGCCTTTGGACTAAAACTCCTAAACTCTTCCATGTTTCTTCATTCAAAAATTATTTCAAAGGTTGAAGGTGGCAAGATTTTTATTTCTTCAAAAAATTGTCTTGGGGAAAAAACCCCAATTGGCAGGAAGCCTGGGTATTCGAATGAAGAAAGTACCCAAGAATTTAGGAACTCTTAAGGGGTTTTAGTACCTGAAAGCTTAAGCTTGAAGGCTTGAGCATTCTTAAATCAGCTCCTCAGTTTGACAACGGCCCGTTGAGGCTCATCCCTGCTCTTTTCACTGCAGTGAAAATTTTATTGAGATGTTAAAATATGTTTACAGTGTCAGTAGGCTCAAACTCTATTAGTTTTGATGTGATTCGTTTTGTCTATTTATCAAAAACAATGTACATATTCATCAAAGTAAAACAAAAATCTTAGAGGGTTATTTATCAAAATCCAAGTTTTCAGATTTTTTTAAATAAAAAAGTCAGACTAAACTTGAATCCACAATGTGACCTTTATTATTAAAAAGCACATTGTAATCAGATTGGGAAAAAAACTCAATAAAATCGAGCGAAAATCCAAATCATATGATTTTTCTGAGTTTTTTCCAGAATCGTATGATATTTGCCCGAAGAGTTCGAAATAGTCGGATTTTCCAGCTAATTCCAGCTCAGACTATAGAAATTTACAAATAGAATAGGGACCCATTGACTTATATACAACCTCGGCAGGTCTGAGATGTCGGATTTCTAGATTTGGACTTTTTCCATCCTTGGGGTATAATAAATCTGAAAATTTTAGGTTTTTTTCCACTAAAAATTCAGATTTTATAGTTTATAATGGGACGCCTTTACTTCCTCTTTAATGTTCTGATTTATTTAAAGGTACAGGTATGAGATCTATTATATAGAATGCTCAGAACCTGGATCTCTATAAGGATCTCTATACCTATACCTCTAAGGGGCAAATTCACTAAGATTCGTAGTTGCACCAGGCGTAACTTTGCCGCACTTCACCACACTTCGCCACACTTTGCCAGGCAGCGCTCCGCAAATTCACTGAAATCCGAAGTTGCGCTCATTGGTAGCGTAAGGTTGCGAAGTTGCACCAGCGTTGATTCGCTAAGCGAAGCGAAGTTACGCTAGCGATGATTAATTTGCATACGGTGCCAAATTCAAATTTCAATGGAGGAATACATACAATCACTACAAATGCCTGGGAAACCTTCAAAATATCAA
Source organism: Xenopus laevis (assembly GCF_017654675.1). Taxonomy (NCBI): domain Eukaryota; kingdom Metazoa; phylum Chordata; class Amphibia; order Anura; family Pipidae; genus Xenopus; species Xenopus laevis. Next base: position 10,040,778 of record NC_054374.1, read on the forward strand.
ATAAAAAATGTTTTTTTTGCCCTACACATGTGCCCACTGTCTAGGTAAGTTGCCATGAGTTAGGAAATGTAGGGGGGAAGGAGGGGAGCCCCAAAAAATTTTTAGATCTTTTTCAGCCTATCACCCATAATATAGAAAAAACGCCAGCGTTTTTGGGGAATCAGAAAAAATTTGAAGCTATCCCTATCTACTCTATTGCGCTTCGCCTGGTCTGAGGTGGCGAAGGAAGTCTAGCGTAAAAGGAAGCGTTCAGTACAATGCGCGCGTTAGTGAATTTGCGTAGTTACGTCCGTTGCGAAAATTCGCCAGGCGTAAGGGTGTGAAGTAACACTAGCGAATTTACGCCAGTGTTCATTAGTGAATTTGTGAAGTAACGAAAATGACCAACGCTAACGAATTGACGCTAGCGTTAGGCGCTTCGGTGCTTAGTGAATTTGCCCTATAGTCTACTAAAAAAATCATCTAGTAAGGATTTATTATGTCTTAGTTTGGATCAGGTACAATGTACTGTTTTATTATTACAGTGATTTGATTCCAATGCAGACAAATTCAGAGCTTTTTGGATGATGGGTTTTCAGATAACAAATCCCATAGCTGTATTCTATAGGAGGTTTATTGAAGGACTCACAGATTCTGCTTAGCATAAATGTGCACTAACCACTCCTTGGCTAAAATAAATCATGTACTATACTGTACCTCTCTCATCAGTACAACAGGATACAAAAGCACGGATGTGATTACTTTACAGGATTAAAGAAGACAGCCATCTTTGCACAGTTCTCTGAGATTGTGAGATAAGAGCCAGGCAATGGGCTAAGGTAATTGCATGCAAAGTCACAAAATGCATAGTCAGACAGTAGAAGCCAACGGAGGAAAAACAATCTGAAATGACACCATTTTTTTTTTTTTTAACAAATGTGTTTAGCAGCTGGTGATAACATTGTAGGATAAAATCCCCTTCATTCTATCCCAACTGCGATCCCAATAATCCACTTTCTCAAAACTTTGAAAAAGGCTGGTTTTCAGCGGAAATGTCAGTATGTTTGCCTACAATAAATTATAGTGAATTATAGTCCCATGAGTGCGGTCTTCTACATTTTTGTTTTGTGTTGCTATGTCTGATGACTTGCACCCGGGCACTTAATGGATATGTATATACAGTATATATATATCCTGTATGTATATGTATTATCAGATATACTCAATTGGTTATCCAGTACACAATCTCTAGGCTCTGGAAGAGTATTGTGCTTTACTGATTGACTAAACTCCAGTCTGTCTTTTTTGGGCAAAACTCAAATTTTTCAAGATTTATTAAAGCCCGATGCTGCAAAAAGCCTGAATCTGAAAATCCAGCATTTCAGACCTGCCGAGATTGTGTATAAGTCAATGGCAGAGGTCCCTATTCTATTTTGTGTTTCTATGGTCTGTGCTGGAATTAGCCTAAATCAGCCCAAAAATCCGACCTTTTTGGACAAAAAAATTTACCCGAACCAATTAAATCATGCTTTTTTTAAAAATAATAAATAAGGACAAATTATGGATTCTAGTTTGGTCTGACTTTTTATTTAAAAAAAAAATCTGATTTTGATACATAATCCCAATAATACATGTATATAAAGGTAGAGCTGGGGCTTCCAAATACTTGTGCATTATTATTTCCATTTATATCAGCTGTTATCAAAATGCAATCAGACTCTTCACCCATACTCGTTGTACTAAGGAGATTATTCATAAGTGTGCAGTTAAGGAAAAATGGTTTGGTATACAAAAAAAGGAAATAAAAAATAGCTAAATGGGATATAGACACATGTCGCTCTTTTTATGTTACCATAGGACTAATTCCATGGACACAAGTGCTACAACCTTAAGAGGTGCAAAAACTTTATCCCTTGACTCTGATCCACTGAGTTCAGAGGTGTTGGTAGCAGGGTGCAAAGTGCAAAAAACATAATGGCTGGTCAGTGTCGGACTGGGGTGCCTGGGGCCCACCAGAAAACCTAATCTCCAGGGCCCGCATCCCCATGGTACCAACATTTTTGGTGAAATGAAATGGGTCAGATCACTCATCACTACAGTGAAACTTGTTTTAGGAGGTAAACAAAGTAATATGTTTGTCTGCTTATCCCCACCCCGGTAACAGATTGGATACTGAAACTGATTTTTTTAATTAACATTTTTTATTTTTATTAAATATAAAGGATGGCACAATTTCATGTATAAATACCCCAGAACTCATAGCAGAATGGCACAGTTATTTGACATGATTTACTGCCTGCAGTGCTCTTTGGCTTTGACTGGAAAGTGGACCAGTAGCCAACACAATCATCCAGGGACAACTTTAAAAATACAAAAGCAGAGGCTTTGACTGACCATGTGGGGGTGGGAGGGTGGTAGGCTGCAGACTGCAGTGCTTTAGTGTTATAAACAGCTCCCTCCTTGCTTCCCTTTCTCCCACAATAAAATCAGGGAACTGAAGGAGGTGGGTAGATTCAGAGGGTCCCCTTATAGCTAGTAACCTCTGCGGTATATATGTATGTATCTGTTTCCTTATAGCTAGTACCCTATGGGTTATATACCTGTCCACTTACAGCTGATACATTCTGAAGTATATTTATCTGCCCCCTTTATAGCTGGTAACCTCTGGGGTATGTACCAGTTCCTTCTTTAGTTGCTAAATGTTGGGGTATATATCAGTCTCCTCCTCGTGGTGGTACTAGCTGTCTTTACCAGTCTCTCTAGTCTCTATCGCTAACAGATTCTTTCTGGGGCATATTGCAGTATACTCTAGGGGGCTGATTCACTAAGGATCAAATATTGAGGGTTGATTAACCCTCGATATTCGACCGGGAATTGAAATCCTTCGACTTCGAATATCGAAGTCGAAGGATTTAGCGCAGATAGTACGATCGAACGAAAAAATCCGTTTGATTTGAAGGATTTAAATCCAACGATCGAAGGAATATCCTTCGATCAAATACTTCGACTATCGAATGGTCGAATAGTCGAACGATTTTTACTTCGAATCCTTTGATTCGAAGTCGTAGTCGAAGGTCGAAGTAGCCCATTCGATGGTCGAAGTAGCCCAAAAAATACTTCGAAATTCGACGTTTTTTTACTTCGAATCCTTCACTCGAAGTTAGTGAATCGGCCCCTAGCAGTTATAATCAAAGCCTCCTCTCCAACTGACACCCATTAGTTGGGCCCCAGTCTCACATTTCAGAGCTGGAGCAGAGGCTCCTTCCTTGACATACTGTATCTTTTAGTTTCGAAAGCAATGGGGATGCACCACCTGACGCACTGGGGTAAGCAGGTTCTCTGGGCATGGAAAGTCGTTACCAGTACTACCAGATCAGCGGCAGAGCATACATGAACCAAACCCAGCAAGATGCGGCAGGAAGAAAAGGGTTGAGGATCTGGGCTGGCGGGGCCCACTAGTGCCGAGGGCCTACCCATTTTTATCCCAGTGTCCCGCCCCCATCCGACCCTGTGGCTGGTGTCTTTTTTAACATTTTGTACAGGTATGGGATAAAGTTCTGAATTACCGGGATACTCATGAACTCCATTTTAATGAAATATCAATAAATGATTTCCCTTTCTCTGTAATAATAACACCACAATAATGGGGCATATTTATTATGCTGTGTAAAAAAAGGTGGCATAATACACCACACATTGCCAGGCTTTGCTGTGTAAAAAATAGCGTCAATAACGGCGTACATTTTTTACAGGTTTCTTCTTCCGCCAGAAGCAATGTAAAATAACGCCGGCAAATCTGGCGTTCACATGGTGTCACCTTCATAAATTTGCCATTTATTTTAAACAGCTTTTTACAGTTTTTTTTTTGCAAAATTTATTTTATACAGCATAATAAATATGCTGCAAATATGCAAAAAAAGTGGTTGATTCTAGCTAAGATGTATTTAATCTTTACAAAAAAATTAAAATTATTTAACGTTATAATGATTTTTTAGTAGACCTTTTACGAGAAAACCCCAAGTCATGAACATTCTGGATAGCAGGTCCCATACCTGTAAACTGCTTCAGCATCAAGATAGTTTGCCTGTTGACCCTCCCATTAGCTTTCAAAGATCCAGACTTGTTGATGTTGATATTTTATAATTAAAACTAAATAAAAAAAAATCAATGCATATTAACCAGAGGTTGCTTTAGAAGGACAGTAAAGGAAGCCATTCGTGATGGGTGAATTAATTTGCCAGGTGCAAATTTGTGGCTAATTTCCGTGTTTCGATGCCAGCGAATACATTTTGTGAAAAGTCGCCAGTGTCCAAAATATTTGGAGGCGTGTCGCTTGCGTCAAAACTGTCATGAGTCAACATTATTCTGACACTCATTGACTTTAATGCGGGTGTCAAAATTGATGCAAATTGATGCGGGCGTTGAAATTCGTGTTTCGCAAATCTTTCACCATTTCGCGAATTTTGCTGGAATGGGACAAATTCGCCCATCACTGGAAGCCATCCATATAATCTGAAGTTGCTGTAAATGATAAAATGTAACGAATACAGAGAACACATTTGTATTCAACATGTTAAAAAAAATCTATTTCATGAGCAAACTTTCCTCTCTGGAGCAAGTGAAATAAAATGTAATAATATTTGAGATAGAAAACAAATTTAGGTATTATAATGATTTCTGTTTTTGTGGTCCGCTGTTAGTTCTCTTATCTCTTTCCTACAGGATATAATTAGCACTCATAAAGAGTTGCACTTTATTTAGCCGTTGTTCAAATATATTAAACTTCCAAAATAATCATTATTAACAATATATGACTCCCCACCGTGTCGGAGGTGCTTAAAATGCAATATAATTGTGAAATCTAAACCTGCTTAATGAGCTCTTGAAAAATACTTTAGTGACAGCAAAAGACATATTATTGTTGTTAGTAAGGTACGGCACCTAAGGGTCCAAGTTGCGCGACAGTAATATATTCACCAGAGCAAAAATATATGTATTCAGGTTTCAATAGCTTCCAGTTTATTTTGATATTGAAAAATGTAATCAGAAAAGCTCAGAACACTGCATTGTTTCATTTAAAATGTTACTGTTTAAAATGACTTAAAAAAAATTAGCTTGAATGTTACAAATACACCTATGGGCAGATTTATCAAGGGTCGAAGTGAATTCGAGGGAATTTTCGAAGTAAAAAAATTCGAAATTCGAAGTAATTTTTGGATACTTTGACCATCGAATAGGATACGATGACTTTGACTTCGAATGCGATTCGAAGTAAAATCGTTTGAATATTCGACCATTCGATATTGGAAGTACTGTCTCTTTAAAAAAACTTCTACTTCAATACTTCTCCAAATGAAACCTGTCGTAAGTTTTTGGAAGTCGAAGTAAAATTGTTCGATCGATGAAATCCTTTGAAACGTTCGTTTCGAAGGATTGAATCGTTCGATCAAACTATTTTACTTTGACTGCAAATGGCCAAATCCGATGTAAAAAAACTTCGACTTCGGTATTTGAAGTCAAAGTATTCAAATTCGATGGTCGAATTTTGAAGCTTTTTCTACTTCGAAATTCGACCCTTGATAAATCTGCCCCTTCGAAATTCGAAGTATTTTTTATTCTATTCCTTCACTCTAGCTAAGTAAATGTGCCCCTCAAAATGAGGAAGCATATTACTGAGAGTATTATTGTTCATTTTCACAATGCAAGTCATTGTATGTGACCTTCCACATAATTAATGAATATAACATAAAGCATTATTTTGGTTAAAAAATTTTTTCCTGTGATTTGGATTTTTTTTTCATGATTTTAAACCCTTAAACCCTGCCATGTTTTTTTATTTTCAAGGTTTATAGATTGAAAGAATTTCAAAAATTCATATGAAAACATAAGGCAGATAAACCCTGTTGAGTTTCTATAGAAGCCAATGGATGGTGTAATTGGAACATGATTTACTGATGCGTGTCAATTTTTTTGTCACGGCAGATTTTTTGGCAGCAAATTTTCACTGCAGTTTCGCTAATTTATTTGCAAAATGTGAAAATTCGCCCTAAATCCATGCCTACCAAATTTTTTCGCCCATCACTAATTCTGATTCAAGATTTTTCATAAATATTCTACAAATAAAGAAAAGTCATTTAGTGGAAAAGTCATGACTGAAAAATACTCAAACTCAAAGTTTAATAACAATGTTTTCCAATGATGCACCAGCTAAAATATTAATAAACAGGTCTACCTGGGTTGTGTTTGGTGTGCACAAATTTGCTTATGTTTTTCACTGACCACAATAAGGGGCTATTTTATCAACATTCGAATTTGGGTTTTTACTGCAACTGGAGTTTTTTGTGCTAAGAAGATTCATAAACTTTAATTATTACTTCATAACAAGTATTTATTATTATTATTATTATTATACTATTTTACTTGAAAAACTCAAATGTAAAACTTCAGTATCTAAAAGCTTGCGTAATTCAATATGAGCTGTCCTTACCATAATTTGAATTATTTATTCAATACCAGTTTTTAACATTTTTGGAGCTTTAAACACAAATTTGAGGTGTGGAGTTTATTTTCCAAATTTTAATTCAATCAGATTTTTGATTTTTTTTCAAAAATAATTAAACATTTGAGTTTTTTTAAGTGTGAGTTTCTGAGAGTAGAAAAAAACCCTCTAAAATAACAAAAAATTTGACAAAGGGGTCTCCCCAATATTTCTTATTGCTCTAGGCTTTGCGCTTCAGCAATTTATTATAACTTAATTATGCAGTTTTAGGTGGAGTTTTCGGGTTTCTGGGCAAAATTTTTTTTAAATACACACTAAAAAAATAACACGTTCTTTTGAAATATATTTAGCAGCACGCTCTAGCTATAATAAATATGCCCTTTATAGTAACCGAGGCCTGGAATTTCTTATTTGCTTGCGAGAAGTTTGAAAGGCTGTTTCTGGTCACTTGTTAGTCTATGAATTGCTTATCGGGAAAGCAGCTAAGAAAATCTCAAACAAACTAACTTTGCATTCACTGAGTTCTTTAAAAAAAAAAAAAAAAAAAAAAGCTTTGACATTAAAAATCTTTTTCAAATCAAACGTTTACTGTATATCCTATAATTAGCCACAACATTGAAATTGATTGGAAGTGGGTGATTTGTCCACAATAATGTTTATGCCCTATAATTTGTACATATCTCTTCATTTGATTTTTTTTGTAATCTAGACCACAAAATAAATGGCATATGCAAATATGTTTTATACAAAAGAGAAATGTATGTATATACTTTTAGCAATTGGCATGCTAATCTGCTGTTTATTGTATTCACTGGAGAGCCTTTCAAATGCAAATGTATGAAAAAGGAAATTATATAATCATTGCTTGAGTTTTTTTAATTAACCAATAAGTAGAATTATTCAAAGTTGTGTAATTAGTAACAAGTTTTGTGTTTAGTAGTGATCAGCAAACCCATTTTCAATTCGCCAAAAAATTGAGAAACGGCAAAAAATTGAAATGAAACATTTTTTTGCACAACAAACATTTAGGGGCAAATTCATCAAGGGTCGAATTTCGAGGGGTTAAATCCCTCGAAATTCGACTGGGGAATAGAATCGAATAGAATTGAATAGGCAATTCGGGCGAATTTACGCGCTGGCGAATAGTCGAATTGGCGAATAGGCGCTCGATTGAATATTCGCTTGAAGGATTTTCATTCGATCGAATGCCTTTTTATTTGATCAAAAACTTGGAAAACAAGCCTATGGGACTTTCCCATAGGCTTTTAAAGCAATTCGGTAGGTTTTAGGTGGCGAAGTAGGCGTTGAAGTATTTTTAAAAGAGAAACTTCGACTATCGAATGGGCGAATAGTCGCAGCTTTTTTGCGCTCGATCCAGTACTTCGACTATCGAATGGCAATTAGTTGCAGCATTTTTGCGCTCGATCTATTCGAATCATTCTACTCAGGCGAATTTACGCCAATTCGATAGTCGAGGAGCACAAAAAACTACTCGAAATTCGAAGTTTTTTTACTTCGAATCCTTCACTCGAAGTTAGTGAATCGGCCCCTTAGAGATGTGAAAATTTTCAATGAAAAAAATCCAAAACAAATATGCCCAGTACTTTAACCTCTATTGAAATCCCCATTCCTCAAATTCTTAATGCTTTATTGAAATATGCGGCATCCATCAGTACATGGTTATTGTGGGCACTCCCAGATATGTAGTTAAACATAAATATTTCTTGCATGTGCACATGCATTCCTGGTAATTCCTACTAATATTTTGGTGGCATCAAACTGCTGGTAATTAGCCAAAGTTGGGATCAATCCCTCAATCGCATTGTGTTGGGACTAGAGAGGGCCACAGTCACACCACAGTCACTCATGTCACTCTGTGTTTTGCTGCAACAACAGCTTCGTCCTAGAGTTTGGAAAATTTTGGAAAAGTGGGTTGTGGGTGATGGGCAATGTGTGGTGCAATTAGTGAGCTGTGTAATTAGATGCAATAGGTGTACGGACATATATCCTCAGCCATAGATGTTTTCGGTGTGGGTGTCATTCTTGTTTTTGTGTGTGAGGTTTTAGAGTAAAATTGAAGAACACTTTTTAATTCCTCCTATGAGGCAATAATTAGGGAAGTGTCCTGAAATGGTCCACTTGTTTGTTGTTGGGGTTTGTGGTACCCCTTTTTGGACTTATAAGTCTGGTCCAGTTATTATTAGTCTGGTCCAGTTATTATCATTCTATTCCTTTTTTAAATACGTTGAGTATAAACTAACAGTACCCTTAATTATTTCAGATGATAAAGTCCTTGCTCAAAATCCCTACCCAAGAACCATCTTTAACCCACAGCAAGTACTATACAGGTACCTTTTTTGCACAAAATACCTGCTCACACATAGCAGGTACTAACACATTACTTATTCCTTCTTATTCCTTTATAATATTTATACTTATTCCTTTAAAATATTTATATCTATGCCTTTAGAATATTTATACTTATTCCCTTATAATATTTATACTTATTCCCTTATTATATTTACACTTATCCCTTTATAATTTTTATACTTAATCCTTTATAATATTTACAATTATTCCTTTATAATATTTATTCTTATTCCCTTATAATATTTATACTTATTCCTTTTTTGATATTTATACTTATTCCTTTATAATATTTATACTTATTCCTTAATAATATTTATACTTATTCCTTTCTAGTATTTATCGACATCATTGTGTTGTGGAAATATTCTTCAACTTGGGGCACAGTTAAAAAGGAATGAGTACTACAGAAATCTACAACAGCAGATCAGTTTTATATGAAACAGAGAACTGATTCAACTCCAGATGCCTTAGGGAATTCAATGGAGGTTTCCATCAGCACCATGCTGTAATGCCCACATTTCATATTTATGGAATATTTGTACAGTTGTAGCAACTTGATTAATTGGGTTATTTGTGTAGTAGTAATGATCAATGGTAAAACCAAACAAGCAATATAAGCGTTCTTGAGTATTTGAACTCAAGGGACACTGCTTTATCTATAAACAAGGTATCACTTTATTTCAGAAGAGAAATGAGTGTGGCAGCTCTGTTACATATTAATAAAAGCAAATCTTCAAATAAATAATGAGGTGTTTACAGTGTTATCAGAATTGATTTTGTTCATCAGTAGTTTATCAATAATAGTAAAATATTTATGGGCGAACAGGGGCACTCCACCAATGAGGCGAGTTGAGACACTCGTCTCAGGTGGCAGCGCCCCCCCTACTTGCCAGGGGCGGCAAAAATGCTGTTCCTCGTAACTAAGAGTCGAATTTCTATTTTTCAACCCGGAATTTTGGCTCTAGTAGTGCTCTCTTTGCTCTAGCGACGTGGATTGCCCCCGAACCCTCAGGTGCAACGTGGCGACAAAAGGAAGGCCGTCTCAGGCAGCAAAATTCCCAGGATCGCCCCTGATGGCGAACAATACATATGAATGATTTCTATGATCAACTCTTTACAAAGCAGTATACTGTATATTTTTTTTGCAATAATGTGAGCTACAAACGCTAATAAAAAAGACCTCAGAGCTATGAATGTTAGTACAGAGTTATCACTAGGGATGTAGCGAACGGCGGAAAAAATGTTCGCGAACATATTCGCGAACTTGCGACAAAACATGCGAATAGTTCGCGAACGTCGCGAACCCCATAGACTTCAATGGGAAGGCGAATTTTAAAAGCTAGAAAAGACATTTCTGGCCAGAAAAATGATTTTAAAGTTGTTTAAAGGGTGCAACGGCCTGGACAGTGGCATGCCAGAGGGGGATCAAGGGCAAAAATGTATCTGAAAAATCCATTGTTGACACAGCGCTGCGTTTTGTGCTGTAAAGGGCAGAAATCACACTACGTCACTCAGGTGATGTTTCTGGACACGGAATGTGAAAAAGCTCACACAGCTAGGTGGCACTTGGTTAAAGACTGGGCAAACAATGCCTGCAAGGGCAACGTATACACTACAGCAGTGGATACGGAATATATTATTGCTGCTTGGAAAACGTCACTCAGGTGGTGTTTCTGGAGACGGTATTATTATTGATATTTAGACAGAATGTGAAAAAGATCACACAGCTAGGTGGCAGTTGTTTGAAGAACAGATGCAGATGAGAGATCAGCAGCAGGACAGCTGCCCACAGCAGCTACATACAGAGCACTGCAGTAGAAGGTAGATTACTAGCCAGCAAAGCTACCTAACCTAAAATGTCCCTCAAATCCCTGCAGAGTTCTGTCCCTACAATACAGAGCAGTATCAAGTAGATTACTAGCCAGCAAAGTTACTATCAACTGTCCCTCAAATCACTAACAGCTCTCTCCCTACACTAGCTCTTCCAAGCACACACAGGCAGAATGAAAAAACGCTGCAGGGCTTCAGTTTATATATGGAAGGGGAGTGATCCAGGGGGTGTGGGGGTGGTCCAGGAGGGAGAGCTTCCTGATTGGCTGCCATGTATCTGCTGGTCTGGGGTGAGAGGGCAAAAATAAGCGCCAGCTAAGGCGAACCCAAATTGGCGAACGTCGCGCGACGTTCGCGAACATTCGCCGAACGCGAATAGTCGATGTTCGCGCGAATTAGTTCGCGGGCGAACAGTCCGCGACATCCCTAGTTATCACTAACTAGCATTTCCTATTAATATTAAAATGCTGAAACTCTTATAAATGCATAGATTATTTATGCAATGTGCTTCTATTTTCCATTCCTCTTACACCTCTGGGGCACTGGTATAGCTATAAAAGCCTGTACCAGACCTAAGATAATCACTTTAACAAACTCTTAAGTGTGACACAATGGCAGCTGACAGCTACATGGACATGAAATGCCGTTTTCCCACTTGCTCTACTTCATCTGTGACTTTAGTTAAAAGTCAATTTTAGACTGTTGATTCAGCTAAAGTATTTAGTAAGTTCTGCAAGTCATGAAAGTTTCCTTAGTTAAAAAAAAAATGTAATTTTTTTTGCAATCAAAATGCATTTTACCAAGTCTCTAGCTAAAATGTTAACAGTAATATTAACTTTAAATTAGAGGTATTCCCAACAACTTTTAAGGCTCTTGGATTCGCCGGGATTTTATAGTGATGCAGCTGTATCATTTCCTTGAGCAGATACCTGACGCATAATGATGAGCCCAACTTGTGTCCTATCCTAACCTGCACCTGACCCTAATTTACAAAATGTTGCCATTGCAGAAGCCAAACCCAACCTGTTCCCACAGACCAGTGGTGCTAATATATTCTAAAGAATGAGAGGAGCCATAGCAAATTTTACAAGGTACTATGTGAACAACAGGATCAGCTTGACCTGCACCTAACCCAAACCCACCAAACTTCTAGGCAAATCCACAGGTCCCATAGATTTCAGGATAGTCTGCACATCACTATTGAAGCAGTTTATTAAGTGTTCAAGATATGGACAATATGCTACTTTATACCCCTCCCCAAAATGTACTTACTCTCAGTCCTCATACCTGTTGCATCTTGTGGTAAGTAACATATTTTATTTCCATGTATTTTGAGCCCAGCCAAGAGCATCTCACTGATGAAAGCCAATTGAAATCATGGAGATGCAATTTTAAGATCTTGATACATGCTCTTGCAGATGTTGTGGAAGATATACAAATAAAATCCCAAGGGAGCGGTGGTCACAATGTGTATGGGATCAACTCCAGGCCAGAAATAAGCATTGATTATTTAATGTGTTGCCTTAACATTTCAATCCTTGTGGAGCAATTGCACTTGCCTATCATTCTAAGAAGTGTGATGTCTACATTCTTCAGCATAGTCTGCAACTTGTTGTAAACTTGTAAACCTGTCCCATAATTTTTCTTATAGGTATGGGGTTTTTTTCGGAAAGGGTACACATATTTTTTAGCCTTTTGGATTTACAGCTACATTATATTAAAGAAATTAAGGTTTTATCATGGTTTAGTTAAGAACTATTATTGACAGTCATTGGTGCTCACTAGGGATCCAGACATGACTTTTTAGATGGTAAAATAGCCCAGTAGTCTAGACTAGAAAAGCTGTCACTTTTGGGATACTGTACAAACTAAAAACAAGAACAATTTATGTACTACTTTGGTTAGAAATCATGTTTACAAAGTGATTGACTATTATTCCGAATCACCCTGTGGGAAATTTTTAAGAGCATAGCAAACATGGCTGAAGCATAGATTCTCCTCAAACATCCAACTGCTAATCTTTCATTGTTATTTCTCTATATATGGGTCTAAATAATGAACGCTGGGGTGCTGGCTTATAAGGGGGTTAAAAACTCTTTATTTTTCTCCTGTTTTCTCTCTATTTTTCCTTTTATTTTTTTTCTTTGTACTGGTTTTGAGCATGGGCATGCTGAGGAACCTCCCTTAAAGGAGAATTCAACCCTAATGTTAAAAACCCCTACCCTACATAGACCCCCCCGCCCTCCTCCCCCCAACCTAAGTGTTACCCCAGGCAAATGCCGCTAACATTTTACTTACCCCTCGGTACAGATTCAGGCATCAGAGTTCATGGACGACATCTCTTCGGAAGTATCCAGAATGAGACCGGTGTGGCAGCACATGCGCAGTTGGAGCAATTTTCTGTATTGTGACAACTGCGCATGTGCTGAAACTCACGAAAATTGCCTAAGCACCGGTCTCATTCTGAAGATTATGGAATCGGCTAAAGATGGCGTACCGAGGGGTAAGTAAAACAGGCATTTGCCGGGGTAACACTTAGGGGCAAATTCACTAAGATTCGTAGTTGCGCCAGGCGTAACTTCGCCTCATTTCGCCAGGCGTAGTTTCGCCAGCGCTCAGCAAATTCACTAAAATCCGAAGTTGCGCTCAGGGGTAGCGTAAGGTTGCGAAGTTGCGCTAGAATTGATTCGCTAAGCGAAGCGAAGTTACGCTAGCGATGGTTAATTTGCATACGGTGCCAAATTCAAATTTCAATGGAGGTATATGTAGCAGCACTACAAATGCCTGGGAAACCTTCAAAACATCAAATACAAATTTTATTTTGCCCTACACATGTGCCCACTGTATAGTTACATGAGTTAGGAAATGTAGGGGGGAAGGAGGGGAGCCCCAAAAAAAATTTCGATCTTTTTCAGCCTATCACCCATAATATAGAAAAAATGCCAGCGTTTTTTGGGACTTAGAAAAAATTTGAACTTTTTTTGAAGCAATCCCTATCTACTCTATTGCGCTTCGCCTGGTCTGAGGTGGCGAAGGAAGTCTAGCGTAAAAGGTAGCGTTCAGTACAATGCGTGCGTTAGTGAATTTGCGTAGTTCCGTCCGTTGCGCAAATTCGCCAGGCGTAAGGGTGCAAAGTAACACTAGCAAAGTTGCGCCAGCGTTCGTTAGTGAATTTGCGAAGTAACGGAAATGCCCAACGCTAGCGAATTGACGCTATCGTTAGGCGCTTCGGCGCTTAGTGAATTTGCCCCATTGGCTGGGGGAAGGAGGGAGGGGGGTCTATGTAGGGTAGTGGGGTAGGGTTTTTTTAACATTTGGGTTGAATTCTCCTTTAATCTCAGTTCTTTGATGAACTGGTTGTTGGAACTTACTGTTTCAGTAGAATTATACCATATATACCATTGTAGTATGGAATATTGTTATGTGTTATCATTAACCTAGACAGATTGTCTAATTCTAATTGACTTTATATTGGTTAAAGTTGATTCAACAGATTGTGACACGGAATGTTTTGCTAATAACATTATCTAAATAGAAAATATAACCATACTGTATATAAGCATTTTCCCTTCCATTAGCCTACCTGTGGTTATATCAGCCATTAATGACTCATGTCCTTCCCTAGTTAACATTTATTATCATTTATTTTTAACATGCTCAACTGACAAACTGAGTTTAAATTAGAACCAGTTATGACAGATATAAAAATGTCAGTCTCCAGAATAACTTTATTGCCTCCATTCACTTGTCAACATCTGCAGCCTTTTCCCATTATCAGTCACCGTAATCAAGTTTATTCATACTTTATAAAATATGACATTAGCAACGGCAACAAAAGTCTTTGCCACTCAGCACTATTCCCGACTAGCTTCAAATTTAAACTTTTAAATGGCTCTGTGCCGGAGAAAAGCAGTGCCGCCTGTGTATGACTAAAATTCATCTCTCTTTCAAGGTTTAGCTTGAGCAAGGAATCAATAAATAACTCAGTTATCTGGGATTGCCAGAGTTATTACAGAATGCCAACACATGTTCTAATACAATCCTAATCTTCTATATATAAACTGGGCATATTTATTAAAGTGATACTGACACATGCAGGAAAAAGTGCCAAATCTGCTTTTCTTTAAAATAAAATAGTTTTCGGTATCAAAATCAACTTCACCAGACTTTCCAGTCTTGGACAGTTTTCTCAACCCGTGGAATACAATGTCCCATGGGAAAGAATGGGCAGTGCTTTCAAGGCAGTGTCATACTGAGGGTCTAGGCCCACCGACGCTGCAGAATTGGGGCCCATACACACCACGCCCCCTGACCACACTCCATATATAGAGGGGCAAATTCACTAACCTCCGAAAATTCCTCAGTGACGGCTTCACTCACAGCGCAACACTTCGCCAGGCATAGATTCGCCAGGACAACGCTAATTCACTAAAATCCGAAGTTGTGTCCAGGGCGCCAAACGCTGGCAAAGTTGCGCTTATGTTGCTTAATTTGCATACCGCGGGAAGTTAAAGTTGAATGGACGTATATGTTGCAGCAAATACATTACACTACACAAGCTGGGAAACCTTAATAAAAGAAAAAAGAGTTGTTATATTGCCCTACACATTAGCCCAGTGTATAGTTTATGTGCCATATGTTAGGAAATGTAGGCGGGTAGCCGGTTGCCCCAAAAAGAATTTACGCTCTTTTGCAGCCTATCACCCTGAAAAAAGGAAAAGACACCAGCGTTTTTTTGGGACTTACAAAAATGTTCAACTATTTTTTTAGGAACTCCTATCTACTCTATTGCAGTTCGCCTGGTCTGAGGTGGTGAAGGTAAGTCTGGTGCAAGAGGCAACGTTCAGTAAAATCTGCATCTTAGTGAATTTGCGTAGTTACGTCCCTTCGCCAGAGTGCAAATTCGACTGGCGTTAGGGAGCGATGTACCGCTAGAGTCTATCTCCTGTGCTAGCGTCACGACCATTAGTAAATTGGCGAAGTTCCGAAATGACTTCACACTGGCGAATTTTCACCAGCGTTAGTCACTTCCCCCTTTAGTAAATTTGCCCCATAGTATTCTATTACTAACAGAGCAAGAGAAGTGAGTAGAATATTGTTCAAATATTTGCATAGTATTGATACTGAATAAAATGAAGACAAGTAAAAGGACCAGACAGATAGAGAATTATTTTTTCAAGTTCCTTGGAAGCCCAAAAATGTTAGACCATATTCAAGTTAGGAGCACCTTGTAAAGAGAAGGCACTATATTATATTATTATATCCTTAAAGGGATCCTGTCATCAGAAAACATGTTTTTTTCAAAGCGCATCAGTTAATAGTGCTACTCCAGCAGAATTCTGCACTGAAATCCATTTCTCAAAAGAGCAAACAGATTTTTTTATATTCAATTTTGAAATCTGACATGGGGCTAGACATATTGTCAATTTCCCAGCTGCCCCTGATTATGTGACTTGTGCCTGCACTTTAGGAGAGAAATGCTTTCTGGCAGGCTGCTGTTTTTCCTTCTCAATGTAACTGAATGTGTCTCAGTGGGACATGGGTTTTTACTATATCGCTATTCGTTCAATCGAGAGATCGAACGAAAAATCGTTCGATTGAACGATTAAATCCTTCGAAGCGTTCGATTCGAAGGATTTTAATCCATCAATCGAACGATTTTTGTTCAGCCAAAAAAAGCTACCAAAGCCTATGGGGACCTTCCCCATAGGCTAACATTGACTTCGGTAGCTTTTAGGTGGCGAACTAGGGGGTCGAAGTATTTTCTTAAAGAGACAGTACTTTGACTATCGAATGGTCGAATAGTAGAACGATTTTTAGTTAGAACCGTTCGATTCGAAGTCAAAAGTCGAAGGTTGAAGTAGCCCATTCGATGGTTGAAGTATTCAAAGTATTCGAAGTTTTTTTCTCTATTCCTTCACTCGAGCTAAGTAAATGGGCCCCATAGATATAGTATTATATAATAAATAAGCGTGTATATATATATATATGTATTCCGTTTATAGCAATCTTCTAATCCCTGCCTTTGTACTTTATAAACCTTTTCCCTGGACTGTTGCGCATTTTTTTTTTTTTAACCAATTTGTTATATGGAATAGCATAAAAAGCTTTGATAGAATCTAAATATATATCATGTCAACTGCCTCACTCTGTTCCAATATACTTACCTCTTTATACAAGTTAATCCGATTAATTTGGCAAGATTGGACTTTCATAAAACCATGCTGACTTTCTGCAATTAGTTATCTATAATGCATTCCTAAAGAGCAGCCTTTAATCACCATCTGAAATGTTTCCTGCTATCGATGTGAAGCTGAAAGTTCTATGATTTTTCTGGAGTCGGAGATGAGTGAAAAACATTTGGCAAGTTTCAAACTTCTTTGAATCCAGTAAATTACTTCAAAATGCACAAAAACACAGATAAAGGAAATTGTTTTTTTGTTGTTTTTTTTTTTTTTTAAAAAGTACAGAATTTGTACTTTCTTTAATTTCTTTCAATAAAGCAAATATAGAATCCAAGACTCAGATTCACATTACTGAGGGCATATATACTATATTGTATATGTATTTATAACTGGATCAACAGATGAGGGTCACTGGTAGCAGAAAAAACTTCAGATAACTACTAGGGAAACTGCTTTCTATATGGTGTATTTATTCCTACTAGTTCTCTCATATGGTCCAACTAATGATGGGCGAATAAATTCGCAAAGCGTAAATTTGCTGCGATTTGCTGGCAGCACATACATTTTCGAAACGGCAGCAGGAATAAGCAGGCGAAAAATCCGGCGCTACAAAAAAAATAATCAGAATTATTCGGACGCCCATTGACTTTAATGCATATAGACAAAACAGTCACTCATATAAAAATTACCGCTCACATCAAAATTATTTTGACGCCCATTGACTTCAATACGTTTTGCGAATTTTTCGCCATTTCATGAATTTTTCGGTAAATTTGCAGTTTTTTTGGGAAGCTAAATGGCACAGATTCACCCATCAATAGAGGGAACTACCTTGATTTCGTTAATTTTTAGTATGATGCAGAGAGTGATATTCTGAGATAATTTGCAATTGGTATTCATTTTCTTATTATTTGTGGGTTTTGAGTAATTTAGCTTTTTGTTCAACAGTTCTCAAACTTACATTTTCAGCAATATGATTGCTACGAAGAAAAAACGAAGACCAGTTGAAAAGTTGCTTAGAATTATCAACATACTAAAGAGCAGATTTATCAAATGTCGAATTTTGAAGTTATGTGAATTTTTTTTAACTATAATAAATTTGAATCACAACTTGAATGGGAGGTTATTTATGAAAAAACTTGAATGTCTAATAAAATCGAGTTTTCCACTGAAAAACATCTCGAATGTCAGGAAGGCTATTAACATCTTCAAATGGTTCAACTGACCTCTGTACATGAACTTGGCAGGTTTTAGGTGGTGAATATTCAAATTAGAACTGTTTTCCAGGGTCAAGTTGTGATAAATATCACATTCAAATTCGAGTTGGTGATTTAAAATTCGAATTTGTGAGTTTTCAAAATTTTTAATTCGAATTTACCATTCGAACTTTAATAAATCTGCCCTTCAAAGTTAACTTAATGGTGTGCCACCCCTTTAAATCTATAGGGGTCATTTAATTTCCCCAGGGGTGCAATTGCAGGAGTGCTAAGGGGCATAAGAGTGAAACAGTGGATCCTGGTGCAAATTCTCTCCCCACCATAACTTAAAAAAGACCAATCAGCTATTAACTTAGACCAGTTTAATACAAATAGGAATATGAAAGCAAAGACCTTATTGGTTGCTTCCATTTAGCTCCTATATTTGTAAATCAAACCTAAAATGTGTTATCCTTTCTTTTAAAGCCTCTAATTCTTAGATGCTTTTCAAACATTTTGCGTTTTATGTAAAAGAGGCACTGCCCGGTTGCAGTAACCTATAGCAACCAATCAGCAAGTAGAATTTACTGGGCAACTGTGTAAAATCAAACATATAATTGGCTGCTACAACTTTGTACAAATGCACAACGAGAGAGAATTAATAATAAAGAAGATACATTTTTAACTGCAAATATTCAATCAGCCAATACAAAACAGAATAATTCCTTTTTGGCTTTTATGTCATTTTTAACAAGGGTGAAATAGTGGGTCCTGGAGCAAATACCCTCTCTGCAACAACTTAAAGGGGAAAGCATGTTTTTTTCAAAACACATCAGTTAATAGTGTTGCTCCAGCACAATTATGCACTGAAATCAGTTTCTCAAAAGGGCAAACAGATTTTTTTATATTTAATTTTGAAATCTGACATGGGGCTAGTTTCCCAGCTGCCCTCAGTCATGTGTCATGTGCTTTGATAAACTTCAGTGACTATTTACTGCTGTACTGCAAGTTGGAGTGATATCACTATCCCCTCCTTTCCCCCCAGCAGCCTAACAACAGAAGAATGGGAAGGTAACCAGATAACAACTCCCTGATACAAGATAACAGCTGCCTGGTAGATCTAAGAACAGCACTCAATAGTAAAATCCAGGTCCCACTGCGACACATTCAGTTACATTGAGTAGGAGAAACAACAGCCTGCCAGAAAGCAGTTCCATCCTAAAGTGCTGGCTCTTTCTGAAAGCACATGACCAGGCAAAATGACCTGAGATGCACCTACACACCAATATTACAACTAATAAAAATACACTTGCTGGTTCAGGAATGAAATTTTATATTGTAGAGTGAATTATTTGCAGTGTAAACAGTGTCATTTAGAAATAAAAACTACACCATAAAAATCATGACAGAATCCCTTTAAAACAGCCCTGCTTATGAACTCCATACAAAGATTTGCTGTAAGATGACAGACAGACTTAAATCCAGCAGCTCAGATATACAAAATAACCTTTTCCCAAGCAGCATCAGACACAGAGAAAAACTATCATGGAAATAAAGGCATTCTGCAGCAGGGAACAATGGAGACAAGAGCACACAAGACAAAGATGATATTAATGGAACACTATGGTATACATTCTGACAGCTGAGACTAAATAAAATCTTATAAAGCAATATTACTAGTGGGTGCGTGATGCTATTCTCAGTAAAAAAAAAAAAAAAAACTGTCATTACTCCGTATCCTATTCTCTTTGTAAAAAAAATGTAATTATCTGTGAAATATAAAAGACTGAATATGTGTTTAGACACAGAACTTGTATGTTTTGTGTTGCAGTTTGTAAGGGTGGTTTAGTAGTTAAGACCGATGTTTTGAGTGCTGGGTTTCAACTGATAGGAGGGATTCTATCCATTTTCGGTTGTCCCCCCACGCAGGCATATTAACTGAAATTGACTCAATTGTGTAAATGGGAGAGGGAACTTATAGGGGCAGATTTACATAGGGTCGAATATCGAGGGTTAATTAACCCTCGATATTCGACTGCCGAATGTAAATCCTTCGACTTCGAATATCAAAGTCGAAGATTTACCGCAAACAGTTTGATCGAACGATCGAACGAAAACGAACGATTAAATCCTTCAAATCGTTCGATTCGAAGGATTTTAATCCATCGATCGAACAATTTTTCTCCGACCAAAAAATTGTTACAAAGCCTATGGGGACCTTCGATTCGTAGTCGAAGGTCGAAGTAGCCAATTCGATGGTCGAAGTAGCCAAAAAAAAACATTCGAAATTCGAAGTTTTTTTTATTCTATTCCTTCACTCGAGCAAAGTAAATGGGCCTCATACTGTAAGCTCCACTGGGGCAGGGACTGATGTGAGTGATAACCAATCTCTGCTGTCAATGAATACTACTATACCGTATATTGTTTCAGTAGGAAGCTATTGATATGTCTTTAGCCACAATAAAAAGGAATAATGATGGAGGAACAGAAAAACTGTATTTAGCACCTAGGAGTTGAAAGACAAAGCTGCAGTGGTGGAACTAGAGTCCTGCATTGGGTGAGTACCAGCAAAATATCTGCAAAGTTGTCGGATTTTGGGCAAAAGTTCCCCTATTCCCTGGCCGCGTGGGCACTCTGCAGGTAACCTGGCTGAGTACCCGGCAAAGGTGTGGGCTTGATCACTCCCACCCTCCCTTGTGGTTCTTTCAGTTTTATTCTTTTTTTGTAAAGATTCGGAGCTGGAGTGATGTCACTTCTGGTCCAATGTGACATCACTTCCAGTTTTGTGTATCCCTGGGTTGGAAGATTAGTTGGTCAATTGTGGGTCTGGAAGTGGATCAGTGGGGGAAAATTGTGGGTGTGGGGTCTGGGTTGGGGGTCATGGGTAGCAGGTATGGTTCGGGTATCAGGAAATAGAACCATGCAGGGCTCTAGTTGGAACAACATTTTGTCCAAATTATATAAGCTAGAGTGTGCCACATCAAGGATCCAAATATCCAGTGCATTAAAAATAGTGATGAGTAAATCTGTCCCGTTTTGCTTCGGCAAAAAAATTTGCAAAATTACAAGAAAATTCATGAAACAGCAACTTTTTTTTAGCAAAATACATTAGAGTCTATGGTCTATTTTATCTACTGCAACATTTTTGTCTACTGTGTGACATTCTTTGTTGGACGAGAAACTTACCGCACTGCAAATTTTTTGTCGCCTTTCCACAAACTCAGATATTTGCAGAAAAACCATATAGTACATGCCAAAAAAACTGCTCATCACCAATTAAAGACATGAAACTTCTAAAGCACTATGTGCATTATATGTGTGACTGGCTGGTAGAAATGTGTTTGTTTACAGTTAGGAGCTATAGGAGCATTTCCAACATTTTGGGGCAGATTTACTGAGGGTCGAATATCGAGGGTTAATTAACCCTCGATATTCGACTGCCGAATTGAAATCCTTCGTCTTCAAAGGGCCGATTCACAAAGGGTCGAATATCGAGGGTTAATTAACCCTCGATATTCGACTGGGAATTAAAATCCTTCGACTTCGAATATCGAAGTCGAAGGATTTTAGTGGAAATAGTGCGATCGAAGGATTATTCCTTCGATCGAACGATAAAATCCTTCGAAACGAACGATTCGAAGGATTTAAATCCAACGATCGAAAGAATATCCTTCGATCAAAAAAACTTAGGAAAGCCTATGGGGACCTTCCCCATAGGCTAACATTGACTTTGGTAGATTTTAGATGGTGAACTAGAGGGTCGAAGTTTTTTCTTAAAGAGACAGTACTTCGACTATCGAATGGTCAAATTATTTTTAGTTTGAATAGTTCGTAGTCGAAGGTCGTAGTAGCCCATTTGATGGTCGAAGTAGCCCAAAAAACACTTTGAAATTCGAAGTTTTTTTACTTCGAATCCTTCACTCGAAGTTAGTGAATCGGCCCCCAAATATCGAAGTCGAAGGATTTTGCACTATTCCTACGATCAAACGATCGAAGGAATAATCGTTCGATCGAACAATTAAATCGAAGGATTTTCTTAAATGAAAGCCACGCAGATATTATACCCGGGACATGCTTTTCTTGGGCTTACACAATGGCTGATCTTAGAAACCGCATCTGTATCAGTCTAGAAAGCCATTGAGCTATTCTGTATTAAAATCATTTTCTTTTAGTCTTCCCCAACAGTGTTTGTGTATCAGTAGGTCAAATTATGATTATGATTGATGTGCAAGAAAATAAATAGAGCTAAAAAGAAACAAGCTCTTAGAATTTAAAAAGAAGAAAAAAAAATGCTTATATAAAGCTGAAATAAAGATACGGATTAAAATGATATGCTTCTTAAATGAAGCTTCTTTAAAATCTGTGATCATTGAAGCAATTTAGTAAAAAGGAGATTAGTAATACTGGAAATCCGAAATGTCATATGCTAATGAAATACAAATCACACCGGGGGCTGGGGTTATATCTAAAGAGAAAAAAAAAATTATAGGGCACTTATCTTAACCACTGCATTTAGAAGTTTCTGAAAGAAGTGTCGGATAAGCAATACATTGCAGTAATAAGAAAATGACGACTATAAAGGGCTATCTGTGTGAATTCACGTCAGTTACTTTGCATTACAAATCGTTGTCAAGATGGCTGATGAAATGGCTGGAGTTGACATTACTTAGATTTTTCAAAAGGAACGTTATAAGCTTATATACAGAGACACGCTCAGCAACTCAGGCCCCATAGGAATGTATGGAAAATACTAAAGTAGAGCAAAAAAAGTGGGTCAGCATAGAAAAACAGCTACTCTGAGTTCAATATGCTTATAATAAAGGCGGGATGTTGGGCTTCTGCAGACGTTAGATAAGAATTGAAATAATTTGCTTGAAAAAAAAAAAAACGATTTTGTACCTTAAATGATAAAGCTCATTAGCATTATAGTTAGTTTATACGGCCCTATCATTTTTCTTATTGTCTTTTGGAATTGCTTTGCAGGCTGTGTTAACCATTGTAAGGTTCTTTATATTGTTTTATATTTATATTGGTTGTTAATAGGGTGTTTCTTGATTTGTTTGGTCGGCAGATTATTTGGAGTCACACACAAGACACAGCAGCTAGAGTATATTGTAACCACAGTGCACATGCAGTTGTATCGGACACAATCCACACTTAAGACCACAACAACGCTGGAGTAAATGCTCACTGCACTTGTGGTTGGAAAAGACCCCTGATTTGTATACATGACCAAGTCAGCCTCGCTCACAACAAGGGAAAAAGGTTATCTGTACTAGAATCTTCATGTGTTTCATACCTATCTTAGTATGACTAGAATATGATGTGGGTCTGCGGTCTGGCTTTATTTTGCTCCAAAGACTTCTTGTGGTGTGGTCCGGATGGGCCTGGCAGCTTATCATGTATCATACATAGGGGCAGATTTACTAAAGGGCAAAGTGGCTAACGCTTGCGACTTTTTGCCAGAAATCCCATCCGCAGGGACATCGCCAATTCACTAACAGGCACAGACGTCAATTCACTAGCAAAAGAGACCGTCGATATCGTTCGTTCGCACTCTTTCGGCAGGCGACTTTTTACTCTGGCAAATGGCTGTTACTCTGCAAATTCATTAAATTGCGGATTTTACTGAACGTTACCTCTTTCACCAGAGTTTCCTTCACCACCTCAGACCAGGCGAACTGCTGAAACGAAGCTACATCTTCCTCAATCTGATGTCAGTGACATCATATCCTGTACCCCAGAAAGTCATAAAAAGTTTAAAAAACGACTTTTCGATTTTTTAATGCAGGATTGCCTTCAAAAGTCCGAACTATTAAAGATTTTTGTGTAAACATTTTGTTTAACACATTTGAGGGGCATGCCACATATATTTTATAGTGGGCTCATGTCTAGGGCATTAGATGAGCTTTTATGTCTTTATTAAGCTCCCTTGGACATTTGTAATAAAAAGTGGCCACTTCAAGCATTTACACCAACATCTCTAAAAAAGACATATACGACTTTTATGTGCCTCCCTTATTCAAATTGACCTAAGCGTAAGATTACTAGTGAATTTTTGCCAGGCACAAATGAAAGCTATCGAATCTTTGCTATGTAAAGCTCGCAATGAAGAAGTATCGCAAGCGAAAAGTCACCAGCATTTGGCGCCCAGGATGCAACCTTACACTTTAGTGAATTAGCATAGTGGTAATGAATTTGCGCCTGGCGAAGTGTGCGAATCGGTCACTGGCGACAATGCGCCCTTTAGTGAATCTGCCCCATAGTTTGAAGGACAACAAAGTTTAAAGATATATATATCAGTAAAGTGGTGAGAGTGGGGTCATGGCCTCTGTTCTGCTGTAGCATTAGGATATCTTGAGATCCTCCTATTCTGACATCCAGGAATTTGCTCACCTGCCTAATTATCATTTGAAAACTGATTACAAAATTTGTAACATTTGTTGATTGGCCCATGTGGTCTACCATAAAGTATGTAGAGAAGACCACATTACAGATACAAAACTGCAAATTGCAACATCAAACTACCTGTGTCAAAAAATGTTATGGATGCAGGACAAACTGATATGCATTTGAGATATTTGGTTTTGGAAAGTGTCCCCATCTTGGATGAGGAGGTGACCAAGAGATATTGCTAATAATAATGGGCGAATTTATTCACCAGGCGCCAATTTGTGATGAATTCCGCCGCTTCGCGAATTTGTCGCCGTTTCGTGAATTTCGCAGGAAATTCGTGAATTTTTCGGCGAAGTGAAATGGTTCAAATTCGCCCATCACTAATTGCTAAGATGGCATCCAAAGAAAGATGTACATTTACGCCACCATTGAGGAAAAATCTGTTGTACTCTACTTTTAGTAAATTACTGTAGCATTGTTGAGACAAATTTAAATTTTTGGTGAATATACACATTTTCACTTATATCCTTTAGGCTCTATGTCCCATAGAGTCCATTTAAAGCAAATACTTATAATTTTTAAAAATGATTTCCCTTTTCTCTGTAATAATAAAAAAAGTACCTTGTACTTGATGGTAACAAAGCTGAATGAGTCCATATTGGTGGCAAAACAGTCCATTGGGTTTATTTAACATTTAAACTATTTTTAGCAGACTTGGGGCAGTGACACACGTTAAGATTCGGGGAGATTAGTCGCCCAGCAACTAATCTCCCTAAATCTAATCGTGTGTCACTGTCCTTAAGGTATGGAGATCAAATTAAGGAAGATTCCCTTATCTATAAAAACCCAGGTCCTGAGCATTCCATTTACTTTTCATGTTCTCGTTGTGGCTTTTATTGGGTACTGATAGGGTTGCAGTGCTCATTTCTAAGCAATCTGCAAAGTCTGTTCCTTTGTGAGAACTGTGATATGAAATAATGGCTCCATGATATTATACCTATAAATGCCTTTTGCCTACACAGAGATCCTAGCAGTTACCCACTATGTATTCTCTGGTGCTCAGCGCCTGATGTATAACCACAACATCACTGTTTCATTATTACATGACCTTTTGTTAAATGAAAACATCAATCATAAACTGAATAGAAACATCCCAGCCTACCGAACAAGTTAGTTAATTAAAAACGAGTTAATTGAGCAGCTTTGTGGATCCGCATTTTCATGCCGAATACATGTCATGTAAGAAACTTTTCTGCTGAGGGCAGAAAAATGTTCGTCAGTCTCCTCGCTGTATACACTTTATAAATAATTTTTTTTTCCATTTTTTAAATATATTCTTATCAACAAAATCCACAAGAATATATTTATAGAAATGTTAGCTTAATAACCATTAATATTTCATCGTGTTCTGTTTCTGCTAAGCAATGGATAGCTGTATCTTTTTTGTAAAATGTAGTTATTAAAGTTTTCAAAACATAGATGGTAATTTGCAGTTTTCTGTCACAATTTACATATATATTTTTAGATAATTTGATGCTGAAGAGCAGACAGAGTTATACAATTTTAGAAATGATAAGTATCAAAGTAAAACATCAAAAAGTAAGTAACCAATCAAACAGAGAGATTTTGCTGAAGTGTTGTCTTTCCACAGAGGTTGGTATTATCTGCTTTTGAAAAGTTTTTGAGTATTCATGACGTAAAGTGGAAACATTGAAGGAGGAAAAATGGGTTATGTCAGAAAAAGGGGAATTTGGATGTGAGCATGGCCTGGGGGAGAGTAGAAAAGTCCATCCCTAGAAGGCTCCTAATGTTGGTAACAGTGATGGGCGAATTTGTCGCATTTCGCTGAAAAATTAGCAAAATACATGAAACTACGAAAAATTTGTGAAACTCGAATTTTGACGCCTGCGTAAATTTTGACGCCTTCATCAATTCGTGGCAATTTTGATGCTTGCATCAATTTTTTTACCCATGTTAAAGTCAGTGGGCATCCGAAAAATGTTGACGCGCTTTTTGACACAATCGACTTGCAAATTTATGGCGAAACATGGAAATTTGCCACAAATTAGTGCCTGGTGAATTTATTCGCCCCTCACTAGTAGCTAAGGCTGGGTAACAATTGACTAACCAATCAGTGAGCCACTCTCAATGACTATCTTTCTCCCCTCTGGTCCTTCACAGTTGCACCTTCCTTCATCCTTCTCCACTGCTATCTCTACCTCTTCCCTAAATTAAAGTTTTAAAAATCAATATAATCTTGATTAAAAAGAAAATAAAACAGTGGCAAGTTTAGAAGCAAGGAAAGGATGGAAGGGAGGGAAAGCGCATGTGTTCCAATAAATATGGGATAAGAAACCTCATGGATGAAATAAAGATATTGGAAGGAGAGCACTTGTTATCATTCTTCCATGTTATTTCTTAAATAACTGTTCCTGATTAAAAGTCACTGGCACATGGGTTTCTGCGTGACAATGAATGTGCTTAGAGTTTCCGTCTGGAGCCTGTAGACCCACCCTTGATAACTGCTGTAAAGGCCCAGCTGCCGTGAGGAGACCCATGTGGTAGTGATCTACACAGAGAGAAGCTGGAAAAGTAACCATAATTATCTACATTGATACAATCTTAAGAACTTGGTCGATTCTGGCCATCTTGGCCTAGACTTGAAAATATAGCATATAATACAAAATCTTGTTAGTTAGGCATGGTAATCACACTGCTGAACATCTGTATTTGCACAATATGTAGATAACGTATAATAGTTGGGATTTCACAATGACAATGAAATTACCATTTTTTTGGAGGAGGGAGGTTTATTGAGTTGCCTTGAGTGAAGTTTATCCACTTAAAAATGATAAACTTCTTGGAATGAAACCAAAGGATTTCACATAGAGCTTTCTCTCTATGTTGTTGTCTAGGGTTCACAGGAGACTAAGTGAAATCTGTTTGGGTATGGCCCCCCAGGGATATTTATATTTACTGTATGATCAATATGCTGCTCTAATCTGGTTTCAGATTTCATTTAGTACAAATGTGCTAAGTGCCATTTTCCATGTTTGCCAACCTCTGAGATTGATACTGTACAATGCATTGTGGGCTCTGGGCCAGTTCATTTAGATCTGTTTCCAACACTGTTCTGCTGATTGTCGGAATCATTGAGGTTCAGATGCAAAGGAGGATACTATCTCTGCGGGTGGGTAATGTATTGCATCTCTAGATTATATCAACTGGCTACTGAAAACTTGGATGGAAACAAAAAATTTGGATTAAAAGTTTACATTACATTTTACCTTTTCTGCATCTGTGTCTCTAGGGATGCACCAAATCCAGGATTCGGTTCGCGATCCGGCCAGGAATTGGCCTTTTTCAGCAGGATACGGATTTGAATCCGAATCCTAATCTGCATATGCAAATTAGGGGCGGGGAGAGAAATTGCTTGACTTTTTGTCACAAAACAAGGAAGTAAAAATGTTTTCCCCTTCCCATCCCTAATTTGCATATACAAATTCGGATTTGGTTCGGTATTCGGCCGAAACTCTCACAAAGGATTCGGGGATTAGGCCGAATCCAAAATAGTGGATTTGGTGCATCCCTAGTGATCTCTAATTTATTTAAGTTAAAACTTTGGTGTAATTGTGTTTAATTGTGAGAAAAAGTTTGAAACTTAAATGCATTACAGTAGAACCCTCTTTTTACGTTTTTAAAGGGACCAGAAAAAAATGGCGAAAAATCCAGGAAAATGTAAAACCAGGGAAAGGTGTGTTGCATAATATATAGGGGAGACCAGAAAACAACAATGTAAAATGAAGGAAAACGTAATCAGGGGATGTAAAATTGTGGTTGTACTGTATTTTCAATGAAGTTGTAAATTCTCAACTCAAAAAACTCAAGAAAACAAACCCCTCAAAAATAAACTTGCTTGAATGCTTGAAATACGATTCCAGCTGACTTCTGTAGCATCTCAGCAGGTTTTAGATTTGGGAAATTTCTGGTTGCCATGGTCAGTGACCCCAAAAAATCAAATTGCATGCTAAATGTCTTGCTATACAAAGGTGTAATTCAAAGAGAAATAGGCCACTTTAAAAGTAGATGTAAAGAAATTCTAAAAGGAACTGCGCCTCAGAAAGTTCTCCTGGGTCTACGGCCTCCATTTACAAGTTTTATCTTTTCAACACACACACAGATATTTAGAAAGGTAAAATATGTTTAAAAATTATTTCATGGCAATAACAAACCTATTTAAACACAATTATACTATTTTACTGTGGTTAAATCTAATAATATGATGTAGACAAGTACCTACGTTGCACAGTTCCTTGGGTATTTATTCTATTGAATAGCACATAGACACGGTAGAATTCACCAGGTGTTTATGGTTCATTTATTAAGGCAGATTCCATTATTATCCCTGTGATGTAATTCTGTTATATGGACATCAGCAATTCAACAAATATTACCGCAGGTTAGAAAGCCGAGCGAAATAAATGCTCTCCAGACTAAAAGACCTATTATATTGATCCACTGGAGTTGGGAATGAATCCTGAAGTAGAGAGTAATTACTTTCCATCCTTGAGTTGTTACTATTAGAAGACTGATATGCTCCCGTTATCAAATTGAGACCATTAAACTGCCACATTATCCTTCGAAGTATTATAGTGACACTCACCAAAAGAAATATTACTCTCTATAAATAGGAAGAGTTATTTACCTGTTAAAGATCTAACATTGCTGCACTGATGTGAAATGCATATGTCAACTTTGTAAAATGTCTGCGTATACTGTATATGTAGCATACTGGTAGAAAGTGATTTCTGTATTCATTCATATACTGTCAGAATGTTAAAACCCTCTAATGTCTAAAATATAATGTTCTAGTCATTGAGATATTACAATTATGTAGGCATGATCTTATTATCTCTCCTTCTAGTGTTCTCTCTCTCTCTCTCTCTCGCTCCCTCCCTCGCTCGCTCGCTCGCTCGCTCCCTCCCTCCCTCCCTCCCTCCCTCCCTTTCTCTCTCTCTCTCTCTCTCTCTCTCTCTCTCTCTCTCTCTCTCTCTCTCTCTCTCTCTCTCTCTCTCTCTCTCTCTCTCTCTCTCTCTCCCTCCCTCATGTTAATATCTTTTTTCCATTAACATATATTTCTTCTAACTTGTGAGATTTCTTGGTTGGTTTTAAGTTGGAGACACAAAGGTGGAATTCCTGGATATCAGTCAAGTATGGAACAGTTGGGTTACACATGACTTGCTAGAGGGAGATGTTCTTGCAGAGGGGACATCCTTTGTTGTGACTGCTAATCACGATACACAGTACCATCTGGGAGAAAATTAGGCCACAGCTTCTATGAAATTGAACCCTTTCACATTATGGGGCACATTCAACAAGCTCGGGTGAATGAATAGAGGTAAAAAAGCTCGAATCTCGAGTAGTTTTTTGTGCTCCTCGACTATCGAATTGGCATAAATTCGCCTGAGTAGAATGATTCGAATAGATTGAGCGCAAAAACATTGAGAATATTCGCCCATTCGATAGTCGAAGTACTGTCTCTTTTAAAAATCATTCGACTGCCTACTTCGCCAGATTAAACCTACCGAATTGCTTTAAAAGCCTATGGGAAAGTCCCATAGGCTTGTTTTCTAAGTTTTTGATTGAATCAAAAGGCATTAGATCGATCATTAGATCAAATGAAAATCCTTCGATCGAATATTCGATTGTGCGACTATTTCCTGGGCGAATATTCGCCCATTTGACTATTCGCCAGAATTCCCTATTCGATTCTATTCCCCAGTCGAATTTCGAGGGATTTAACCCCTCGAAATTCGACCCTTGATACATCTGCCTTTATGTGTACCCTTCACTGCACTTTATACTGTACATTCTAAATGCTTCTCAACCTTTTTATGTAGTAGGGTGATTATTTTTCATAACACTTTATATTAACTCTCTTATCTTTATTAAGGTTTCCTGGACATGTGAAATATAAACCGGTCACTTAAATCATTTGCAGCAACATTTATAATAAAGACGTCCATACAACTTTAAATTTCCCGCCCTATGCAAATTGACCTAAGCGCAAGATCACTAGCGAATTTTCGCTAGGCACAAATGAACACTAGCTCATCTTCTCTATGAAATGCTCACACTGCCGAAAGTACTATATCGAAAAGTCGCCAGCATTCGGCGCCCAGGACAAAACTCTGCATATATGTGAATTGGTGTAGTCTGAGAGCATTTGTGCCTGGCGAAGTGTTGCAATGGGTTCGAAACAGACGCTTGCAAAAATAAACAACTTATTATATCTGCCCCCTAGGCTTTTATTTTAAATATAAAAGAACATTGGTGTGTTGGTTATAATTCCTTGAATATCTAGTACAACAAATGCTTATAACACAAATCTCCCACACAATACCAATTAGACCGCACTTACTACTTCTGCCCACAAGTATCCAGTTATTGTTACATAAGCATCATCCTGTGTCAAAATACCTCCCTATAATACTCAAATTTGACTGTATCCATATAACATCAAAAAGGACAACTTATCTGAAAAATATCCGATACAAGCTGTAACCAGATCCCGAAAAAGGAATTTAAAATGTCCATGCAACAACCTATAAAAGATAAAATCAACTTACAACTTATTAAAAATTATTTTACAACAAATGGATTCAAATCATAGTAATGGTTTAGACCGTGCGGGGCCAACCTAGGCTTTTATTTTAAATATAAAAGAATGTTGGTGTGTTGGTTATAATTCCACGAATATCTAGTACAACAAATGCTTATTTAACACAAATCTCCCCCTGACTGGCCTTCAACCTTTGATTTCAGGTGTAGCCAGAAGAGCAAATGGACCATCTTCCCAAATCTTACTCTAACTAGCCTTCAATCTGAGCCCCATTGCCACCAGGGGCGATCCTGGCCCTTCCGCCGCCTGAGGCAGCAGCAGTTGCTGCTGCCCCCCCTCCCCCGGAAATTCACTCTTAAAGTACCAGGAGCAGCATTTTTGCTGCCCCTGGTACCTAGTGGGGCGTTGCCACCTGAGGCGACAGCCTCAACTTGCCTCATTGGCGAAGCACCCCTGATTGCCACTGTCCAAGTCATCCAGGCCCAGCCCTACAGTTTTTGAACTCTATGTGAGTTTATACAGTGTGTAGTTGGTAATAATGCTAATATTACATAGTGAGACAATTCACATGTGACATAGGAAAGCCAAGAGATTTTCTAAACATGCTATACAAATTTACAATATGAATATATTTTACTAATTAATTAACTTAAAACAACCACTGCATATAAGAATTGGTGCTGTCATTAATACCTAAATGTGCATATTATGAACATACATTGACTAATATTCACTAATATAACCTAAAAGACCAATAGCAGCAAAGATTACAAATTATTTATTGCAGGCATATACAGCTTATATGATCCTAGTCAGAGGTCAGATTTTTTCCTGCTCTTTAGTTGTGAAACCAGATTTCCTGCTTAATGATGAAGAGCCCAGTATAGAAAAATTTTAGTTTTGGTTGACATCAACATTTGAAAACACGATCTAGACCAGATTAACCTATAATCAAGTAGAGCATTAGAATGTTACCACTTCCAGTGTTAAAAGATCCAATTGCCAACACCACCAAGAACATCAACAAAATTGAAAGCACCTCTGTATAACACTAGGTTCATTGATCCAGCATTTGCCATTCTATGGAACCTTCTGCATGAGTTATATATACAGTGTTAAGATCAATGTAGCATACTATTTTAGGATTGGCTTTGTTTGGTCTGTGCATTTGTGTCTCATTCATCACTCTTTGTATTGTATTGATGTTTGCTGTAAGTTGAATGATATGTGTTTAGATAATCATTTATCACCAGGTTCTTGTTTTTGTTCTATTTTTCTTTAGGGCATGACTGCCATTTTGTTGGGTGACCTTTCCAACTACATTGAATGTACATGAAAGTGAATTATATACTTGCACATTGTTCTCTAATTGCTTCCACTGCACCCAGTCACCTGTAATGAACAGTGAATTCTTCAGGAGTTTATGTGTGTCTGTAGGCAAGACGTGACTTGAGATAAGCCATGGCAACATCATGATGTCAGGCATAATACCAGTCCTATACTAACCAGTTATTTTATTAGGCAGACAGATTTAAATCATTGACATGTTGCTCTCCAACCCCTTGGATGTTGCTCCCAGGGCCTCAAAGCAGGAGCTCACTTTTGAATTCCAGGCATGGGGGAGCTTAGATGTAGCTTGACAATCCACATGGGGGCTACTAAATGGCCAATCACAGCACTTACTTGGCACGCTAAGAATATTTTTTCATGCAAGTGTTGCTCCACAACTCCTTTTTCTTCTGAATGTTGCTCAGGGGCTCAAAAGGTTGGGGATCCCTGGCCTAAGGTGATAATCAACAGTGATTCCCATGTCATGTGTATGGCTAGTTACCATTCCCAAGATATACCTGACTAGGGTTGCCAGGTGCAACTTAAAAAAAGCCACGTTCATCTAGGGTTGTAGTCCTCCTTTTCAGATCCATTTGACTAGTTCACATGTTTCACTTTGGAATAGTTTAGGGATGATCTTTTGAAAAATGGTGAGCTTCAGAAGTGTCTGTGTTCAATGATGTCTGATTGGAACCCAAGACTTTTTGTGGAGACACTGATGGAGATCAAACTCATTTTAGTAGTGGACAGGTGAAATATTGAAACACAAGAGCCAGACCAGAGGTCACGTCAGACAGCAATCGTCAGTACCCAAAGGTCATGTCAGGTAGTAAGCAACATAATCTGTAGACAAGCAACATTTAAGAATCAGAATCAAGAATAACCAATAGGAATGACTGAAAAGGATTTCCCTGGTTCTGCTGCTACATACACAAGTGTGGGTAAACTCAAATTAATTTAAGTTCTAAGTACTGTAACTGCATCCAAAAGACAATTATTAAGAATGAAATTCTGCATACACCTGTAAATACGCTTGACCACAATATTTTTATTTAAAGTGTACTAAATATTTATTTTTTATCAAGTAAAGCAGAGCAATGTCTTTAATTACTTAATGCCATAATGTAGATCTTTATATTCTAAGAAGAAATACATCTATACAAGTATATGTATGCGGTTATTTACTGGATCAACTTGAAACTAGAAATAGGTTTAATGGAATGTGGAGTCTCAAATCCAACTGAAAGTTATTTTTTAATTAACAGAGCTGATGTTATATTGGGCTACAGTATTATACCTTGTTTCCTAGAAATCTAGCTGTTTATTTCTTGTAAAGACCTTCATGAGATGAAGGGGCAAATTCACTAAGCGCCGAAAATGCACGCACTTTGCCACACTTCGCCAGGCATAGTTTCGCCAGGGATGCTCAAATTCACTAAAATCCGCCCTACACATGTGCCCACTGTATACTGTAGTTTAGGTGCCATATGGAAATGTAGGGGAAGGAGGGTACCCCCAAAAAAATTTACAATCTTTTTCAACCTATCACCCTTAAAAAAGTAAAAGACGCCAAAATTTTTTGGGACTTAGAAAAAATGTCAAATTTTTTTGAAGGAAGCCCTTTCTACTCTATTGCACTTCGCCTGGTCTGAGGTGGCGAAGGCATGTCTGGCACAAGAGGTAACGTTCAGTAAAATGTGCAAGTTAGTCAATTAGCGTAGTTACGTTCCTTCGCCTGAGCGCAGCTTCGCCTGGTGTTAGGGTGCAAAGTAGTCTGTCTAGTTCGCTAGCCAAATTACGCCAGGGAGCGTTAGTAAATCGGCAAAGTGGCAAAATGACGTCACGCTGGCGAATTTTTGCTAGAGTTAGCCACTTCGCCCTTTAGCAAATTTGCCCGAGGAATCAGAATGCTGATCCTGTTCTTTCTATGGATGCACCAAATTAACCATTTTAGGATTTGGCCGAACACAAAACCAAATCCAAACTCTAATTTGCATTTGTAAATGAGGGAAATGAGAACGGAGTGTTGCATGCCTTGTTAAAACTTTTTAACTTCCTTGTTTTTGTGGTGAAAAGTCAAGTGATTTTTTGGTTTTGAATTTGTTTTGGCCAGGCACTTCAGGGCTTCAGAGTTTATGGCAGCCATCTTCTTAGGTAATCTACTTGTCTTCTTCTGGCGCTTTGGCAATTTCTGCTACTTTCGGCACATGCGCAGTTGTTCAGCACTGGATATCGGGTTTCCGGCTGCGCATGCACAAATACGGCACTTACTTACCGAAGCTTACCAAAGAGAAGAATATGGCTGCCGTAAACTCTGATGGCCTGAATCTGAGGGGTAAGTAAAAAATTAGGGGCATTTACCTGAGGTAGGCTGGGGGGAGGAGGAAGGGGGTCAATGTAGGGTAGGGAGGTAGGGTTTTTTTTAAATAAGGGGCTGAATTCTCCTTTAAACAAGCCCAATGTTTTATGGTTAATAGTGATGGGCGATTCTGTCCCCATTTTATCGCCATTTATTGTGAATATTCACGAAACTAATGAAGTTAATGGGCGTCAGAACAATTTTGACAATTTTTATAAGTGTGATTATTTTGTCCAAATGCATTAAAGTCAATGGCTGTCCGGATAATTTTGACGCACGTCAATTTTTATGTGCAAGCCAATTTTGACACGCAACGCATTTTTGCAAACACATTTGCTGGTGGCGAAACTGGGAAATTCGCCGCAAATCCATGCCTGGCGAATTTATTCGCCCATCAATAATGGTTCATAAGAAATTGATATATGTATTACGTTTAAAATACTCATAGGGCAAAGCTAAATTCTCTACCACAGCAAACAAAACCCCCAGCAAATGAATAAATGAAAAGTAAAGTCTTTACTGGAAAATCCAACCTAAACAAAATGTAACATTGCATTTTAGTATTAGATTGAAATGGGAACAAATCCTACTGGTAAGTGGAGCTGATTTTACATTTACGAGGGCCATACTTTACTTTGCAAGCACGGTTTTGGCATCTGCACATTCGCATTTCTTCATAAGAAAGAGAGCGGTTTATTCAGCAGAAATACTTTCCATGAAGATCAATATATTAGTGTTATGTACTTATATCCATTAGGGGGCAGTTGTTTAGGAGAATACTTTGCTGAGATAAGGCAGGTCCTATACAGTTTAAGTGCAGATATAAAGAGAAAGGTGATTTTTTTTCCCGTTATTGTTTAGATAAAGGACAGTGCACCTCTTTTTATAAACAGAATAGAATTTCCCTTAAATAAAATAGTGCAGTGCTACTACACATTAATCTAAATTTAAAGTGAATGCCTTCATTTTCAGCTTATAATTGAAGACCTGGAAAGAGCTCATGACATGATATACAGTTTGAAGCTGAAATAAAGGCCTTGGCTGACAGTTTCTCAGTTTCCTGGAAAAGGTGAGCCAGAGTCGTGCTCTTTACTGTTATATGGAATTATTAAAACCTTTAAAAGAGCCACTGTAGGATTCTCTAGCGACACCGGGGGACATCTAATAGATATATTGCCGCTTTACTGAAACAGAGGTCGGACACACTTTGCTCCGGAATAGCTTTTCTTTCACAAAATATAAAGGTAATAATGGGCAATAATGGGCTTCTAATTTATTATGACTAAATGACAGCTGCACATATTAATTGAATATTACAGCATCCTGCGTAATGGAGAAATAGCCTAATCTGTCTGATTGTGTAACTGTAACCGCACTCATGGACTTGAAAGAGCTGTGGTGTTATTGCTGTTACCATGAGGGCACCATGTTATATTTTCACTGTCATTCACCACCTGCTGTGCTGCATGTCTGACAATTTAAAGGGCATGTAAATCCAATCTTTCCTTGTGGAAATAGGTGGTCCTTCTGTGGCCTTCATTTTGAGGGCCATTGAAATCACTTCGGTAATCTTTGGAATAAGACTGGTGCTTCGGCAATTTTTGTGAGTTTCGGAGCATGCAAAATTGCTCCAACTACGCATGCGCCGACTTGCCAGTCTCATTCCAAAGTTTACAGAAGAGAAGAAGATGGCGCCAGTGAACTCCGATGGACAGATCCTGCATGTTGGGGTAAGTAAAGAGTTCGGGGCATTTGCCCAGGGGGGAACTAGGCTGGGGGGGAGGAGGGAGGGAGGTCTATTTAGGGTGTGGGGGTAAGGTTTTTTTTTAATTAAGGGTTTATTTCTCCTTTGAAGGGGACCTGTCACCCTAAGAAATAATTCCAAATTATTTTTTATCATGTTAGTTGAGCAAAATAAAACGTACTTACACTACATTTATTATTTAAATTTTGTTTCCTTCAGTCTTGGAATTACTTAATCACAGCACGCAGGCAGGAGCCATTTTGTGGACACTGTTATTAAGACAAGTTGTGTGTCACCCCAAAACCATGTGTATGTGCCCGAATGGGGACCTAATGCCCACACACATTGCCCTAACCAATTATAGAGTGGGAGGGGGAATGTGGGGAGAGCAGTGACATGTAGGAGGTGTTGAATGGAAAGTGAAAGTAATTGACTGCCCCTCCTCTATGCCTTACAGGGTATTCAGTAGGGATGCACCGAATCCACTGGGCAGAAGGATTCGGCCAAATCCTGCTGAAAAAGGCCGAATCTTGGATTCGTTGCACCCCTATTATTCAGTGGTGTAACTACAGAGAAAGTAGACCCTGTGACTGCAGGGGGCCCTGGAAGTATAGCGGACCCCACGAGACCCAAATAATGAGCAATTTCAATATCTATTGGTAGAACAGCATGACCTCTGGATATGTTGGGGCTATAAAATTAATTTTCTGTGGGCCCAGTAACATCTAGTTACACCACTTAGCACCATGACATCCTGAGCTGTAGGGGGGAAACCTTTGGGCCCCCTACATTAATAAATCTACATCATGAATTGTCCATCCACCACCAACCTCAAGCCTTGCTGAACTACAGTTTTAAGTATTATAATGTTTTTATACTTTAATCCTTAAGGAGGAGTGTAATTAAAATTGCAAGCGTTGTTACTTCTGCATGTTGGCAAAAGCCATTTAGTCATAAACTTTGCAAGGAAATAGTTGAGGTCTGAAATCAATCAAAAAGGGTGCAAACAATGAAAATCTTGTTAACATTCGCAGGTTTGTACGCAGGTTTTTTTTTTTGCACTTATGAAACATATTACATTCCCCCAATTCTCAATCTCAATCTAATATTTTTCTTGCTGCAAGCAACTCACGTGGCACGGCTGATCTAATTGCAAAAAAAATAAAATAAATAATTATAGCTAAAAGATGCTCATTAATAAGCTATTTATATTCCATGCTTCCTCTAAGTTGTGCTCTCGTGCAAGCACACACAAGTTGTATTAATAAGAGTCTATGAGACTTCTTGTCTTTGATAAGTAGCCTTATTTCACTATGTTGCTCCTGAGCATTCAGTTAGTGTCTTTTAAATGGATGTATCCCTATTTATTGTTTTTATTTATCCTGGGAAGCTAATACATATACCTCTATTGTAAAAATCTGAAAAATGTTTAAGAAATGCACCTCTACTGCTTACATATATACTGAAATATTCATGAAGGTCACTCACCATATTGAAACTCTTTCTGATAAGTCTATGGGGCCAGAGTGAAGGAATAGAGGAAAATAGAGGAAAAAAATGTCGAATTTTTTTTTTGGCTACTTCAACCTTCGACTATGACCTTCGACTTCGAATCGAACGATTCGAACTAAAAATCGTTCGACTATTCGATAGTCAAAGTACTGTCTCTTTAAAAAAAACTTCGACCCCCTAATTCGCCACCTAAAACCTACCGAGGCCAATGTTAGCCTATGGGGAAGATCCCCATAGGCTTTACAAGGTTTTTTTTTCGAAGGAATTTCGTTCGATCGATGGATTAAAATCCTTTGAATCGTTCGATTCAAAGGATTTAATCGTTCGATCGAACGATTATTCGTTCGATCGAACAAATTGCGCTAAATCCTTCGACTTCGATATTCAAAGTCAAAGGATTTCAATTCGGCAGTCGAATATCGAGGGTTAATTAACCCTCGATATCCGACCCTAGGTAAATGTGCCCCTATGTGTTCCATGGCTGTTGAATCTCAATCATAAAATCCCCCCAGTAGAGCATCTTTCATAAAACATCCACCACATGGCGAATTATTGTAAATGACTAAGACAATGACGGTGGGCACAGCTGTTTCCATCAAAATACTCTTTCTCTTACTACTATATAGTGTTGGACGAATTTATTCGCCATGCGCGAATTCGCAGTGAATTTGCGCGTTTTGCCGCCAGTGAATAAATTTGCGAAACGCGCGCAAAAATTCACCTGAAAAAATTCGCCAGCGTCAAAAAATATTTTTTCGCCGGTGTCAGAAAAAAACGGAGGCGCCGGTGACATTTCGCGAATTTTTCGGCGTTTCGCGAATTTCGGGAATTTTTCACCGAAACGCCGCAAATTCGCCCATCACTACTACTATATTCTACTATACTTTACTACATTTTAACCATTAGAGAAGCTGCCTTACAGTAAGAGATAAAAGCAGACTTCCCAAAATCCCTCTGCATTCACAATATGTCGTTTTATTGTATACATCAAAATAATTTCACAAATTAACTGCATTTAAACAAATGTTGTGGTTTTGGTTTACTAACGAGAGAATATCCTCATCATCTATTTATATGGCACCAACGAGTTATTATACTGCAAGCTGAATACAAATAGATATTGGTATATTCAGGTATGGGACCTGTTATCCATGTCCCATATTTATATAAACTGTATAATTTAGTATTCCAATAGCATTCAATTTTATGCTTGTCCAAGAAATCATCCAAGCCACTCTTATAGAAGAACTAAACCCCCTTGGTAATAAAAACCCCTACCCGCCATAGTCCCCCCTCCCTGTTCCCCCACACACAGGTGTTCACACAAGTAAATGCCCCTAAGATGGTCAAAATATGTAACAGCTTCATTGAAGAACCCAGTGTAATTTCAGGTATAGGATCCCTTATCCGGAAACCCGATATCCAGAAAGCTCTGAATTAAGGAATGGCTGTCTCCCATAGACTCCATTTTATCCAAATAATCCAAATTTTTAAAAATGATTTCCTTTTTCTCTGTAATAATAAAACAGTAGCTTGTACTTGATCCCAACTAAGATATAATTAATCCTTATTGGAAGCAAAACCAGCCTATTGGGTTTATTTAATGTTTAAATGAATTTCTAGTAGACTTACCCCAGGTCCCGAGCCTTCTGGATAACAGGTCCCATACTTGTACCTGAAATCATAATTGAGAAATTTTTCTATTTCCAAAGGTGAAATTTATTATAATTTGTTAAGATATACATTATACTAATATATATATATATATACTCAATGTACATATAATTCCTTTTTAATTCATGAGAAAAAACATCTCATTTGTTTCAAATATTAAAAATAGCACAATTGAAAGCCATATTTTGTGTCTGAAGAATCATTTACACCTTTGCTCATACATATTTATTATAATTTTGCTATTGGGTCGTTAAATATGTACAATATCTTGGAGGTATTTATTGGTTTAAGGGACCATTTCCCTTGCTGATAATTTGTGCTTAAAAATGTAATTATAAAAAAGTTCAGGCGCCACTGTTACTGTGCAGTCTGCAGTTTCTGCTTTCTGAAAACACAAGGAAACCTACCTGTTTATCTGCTAAACTCAGCAGGCTCAAGGCAGTATATTTTAAGTTTTAACTTGTGTACCATAAATTGTTGTGAGAAATATGTTACAAAGTCTGAAGCTCGTTGGTCTGGGATATTTTTCCTCATAAATTTGCATGTATTTGCATGCTGATTCCAAGACAGACTTTTCATTTTAATCTAAAAATGTTTCCCACAAATGCTTAAATTCCTTTTGTCATATGTTTCTCAATGTATATTGTTTTTTTAATTCAAAACAGTATATTTTTCTACCAACATCACAGCATGATTTGTTTAATTAATTATATTTTGAGTCCATCTTATATTATTTATGAAAAAGACCAGTGTTTATTATTT
The DNA here is from genome assembly GCF_017654675.1 of Xenopus laevis. Taxonomy (NCBI): domain Eukaryota; kingdom Metazoa; phylum Chordata; class Amphibia; order Anura; family Pipidae; genus Xenopus; species Xenopus laevis. The sequence continues at coordinate 10,081,235 of NC_054374.1, forward strand.
TGGGTCAGTAAAACCATTATTTTACTATTGAATGTCTCATTTTTCACCTTGGCGTTCTCTGCATACATGCGACAGAAGCCATGGGTTCATTAAATGAGACATATTTAGTGAAAAACAAGAATGTGCCAGTTCATTATTCTAGTTTAAATATAGAAGGAAAGTACTGAAAAAGTAGCATTCTGGGTTTATTGAAAAAGTCTCCAAAAACCCCTAGCAGTCCTGGCCATCTGTTGCACGTACTGCTGCCTCCTTTTCCAGGCTGAGCAGGGAAGCCAGCAGCACTCAGCACACTGCAGTGTAGGATAGGAACCAGCAGCTAGGCCTGATAGGGAACTGTTTTGCTTGTTTAAAGGGCATGTAAAGGCAAAAAAAACATATCTCCAATATACTTTAAATATTAAAAAATGTGTACTGTTTTTATAAGAAACCTGACTGTATGCAGTGAAACTGTATGCAGTGAAATTCTCCCTTCATTTACTGCTGTGGATAGGAATTGTCAGATGGCCCCTAACTGCTCTGCAGGGAAACAATCATACTTATGAACAGCAGGGGGAGCCCTGACTTACTTCTGTCTATCTTACCATCTATCTGACTAATGCAAATTATATTTTGGTCAAACACAATTTGATGTTTGGTTTTAGATAATTGATATTCTATTCAGATCTTTATGGAATATGAAGTGCTTGGTATGGTTCCTTCTTTAAATAAATTAAAGAATGTTCTGTCCTTGGTGTGCCCATAGTGTAAGCGACTATATGCTGTTATGATTACTGTCTAATGTATAATAAATGGGAGATAAATAGTATTTGAATATAAGCTGCATGATCCTTTAAATTGCAAAGGTTGGAATTGTAACTAAATATTACTGCCTTGATAATTAACCTTCTGATCAGCAAGTGCCTGGGTGCTCTCTACCTTGTAAAACAGGGGGCCAGACAATATGGTTTAATCAAATTCCCCTTCTGCCTTTTTTCAGACACACACCAATTAAAGTGGTTGATCATCTTCAAACATTTTTTTCAGTCCAGTTGGTTTCAGATTGTTCCCCCGAAATAAAGAATTTTCCCATTTACTTTCTATTTTCTATTTGTGACCATTTTTCTAATATTGAAGTATAAAGTATCATTTTTCACCTTCTAGAGCAGCTCTGGGAGGGGGGAGGGGTCGCCGACTCTTTAACTGCTCTATATTGATACATTTAGTTGATACATTTGTTATCTTCGACCCTGCTGAGCAGAATCCACAAGTTTCATTAAAGGCAGCTGTTAGAATTGATACAATAGCTGCTAATACTCATATAATAATAATAATAATAATAATAATAATAATAATAATAATAATAATAATAATAATATAATAACACATATGGCTGAGAAATGTATCAACTAAATGTAGCAATTTGTAACAGTTCAGATGCTCCTGGATCACTGAGCTGCCAGACTGAAACACTAGAGACACGAACATTAAACTTTAGACTTAATTTTTGGGAAAACATAAAAAATAAAAGATGCAAAGCAATTGAAAAAAGTCGTTGTTCATGGTGAACAATCTGAAAATAACTGAAAAAAGGTTTTAATTTAAATTTTACTTTAAAAATATTACATTTGGTTAAGATTGTTTCAGTTGAATTAAAAACAAACCCTAAATAAAAAACTATATGCCAAAATAATGTAGGTCTCTAAAAATATACAGCATAAAACAGCTCATATGTAAAACCCTGTTTCGTGTAAATAAACCATTTTCATAATAATATACTTTTTATTAGTATGTGCTATTGTTTAATCCTAAATAGAAAATTGCCTTTTTTGGAGATAAGGGCCACCCCTGTGATCCTACGATTTACAGTGCACAAAAACAAACCACACATTAAGTCACATGTTTTGTCTTCTGTCAGAGTTTTATGCTTTCACACTTGACTTCTTCCTATTATAGTTAGAGCTGCAGTATTTCTGGTCAGGTGATCTCTTCCTGTTACAGTTAGAGCTGCAGTATTTCTGGTCAGGTGATCTCTTCCTGTTACAGTTAGAGCTGCAGTATTTCTGGTCAGGTGATCTCTTCCTGTTACAGTTAGAGCTGCAGTATTTCTGGTCAGGTGATCTCTGAGGCAGCACACAGACCATCATGAAATGAGGGCTCAAGATAATGTATGTAAAAGGGCAATATTTACTTAAATATATATTCCAGTTTGATAGCATTCTTTAATATGACACTTATTATGACATAAACTATCTGTTGCTGAAGTATTCATTTTGGTATAGATTCCTTTAAGGCTATGGACATTAAGCAGCATAATAAAATTCTAGAACGTGCATAGAAGCAAGCTAAACAATCAATTTTCATTTTTAGTGATGAGCAAAATGTTTTGCAAATTTTCACTAAAGCAAAACGGGACAGATTTGCCCATCACTATTCATTTCATCGTTTTATTCTCCCTTCTGCTCATCTATCTGGTTGCTGTGGTCAGTGACTGAAAATGTACAATTCTCCCATGGAAGCAGAAAGTTACAGTCCGGCAACTGCTAAAGGCCAACCATGTATCTGTGAGTAAAGCTAAATTCAGCTAGCACATTATATTCCTATTAATAGTGATGTGTGCCTTTCTTTAACTCCAGAGTAACCATTAATATTTGATTTGCACATAACACATAACACACATTTCTCTCACTCTGGCAAAAGGATTATTTTACTGTCTCTTTCTCTTTTTTCTCTTACCAATATAGATTTCATTTAACATCCTGCATAATAAATGTGCAATAATGCTGTCACGTCTGAGGAAAGAACACCTAGGAAAAAAAAATGAATTGTCTAATAAATAAAATTGAATTTAGGGAGCCTATTCTAGACAAACATGCCATGTATTATTAACTGTGATAACTAATGGGATGATCCTGACCATGCATAAATAAATTAAAGCCTTAACAGGAAAAATATTATTTTGCATTTACATAAATCACTTTTATCTAATAATGGTATGGAAGAGCACAAACGCTAAAAAAAAGGATATTTCAGCACATATTCTCCCAGCATAAAAAGCATTGAATGAATTGTAAATTCTGCTAAAAATTGTAATTGGAAAGTTAAGAAACTTGAAAACTTTTTGTGGAGCATAAGTGTCCCCAAGTGGTGATATCTTAACTTGCAGCCTGAACGTTTGGTACCCAGAGCCATTAATTATACATGGGAAAAATGTATATGCCTGAATCGTAAAGGGAAAATAAACAAAACTAGAAATATTGCCGTTACACATTTTTCTGGACTGTCTAGTGCCTTTCCAGTTTCAGAACAAGAAGAATTATCAGCAGCGCTGAACTAGATATATATATACACACACACACAGGTATGGGACCTGTTATCCAGAATGCTCAGGACCTGGGGTTTTCTGGATAATGGATCTTTCCGTAATTTGGGTCTTCATGCCTTAAGTCTACTAGAAATTAATTTAAACATTAAATAAACCGAATAGGCTGGTTTTGCTTCCAATAAGGATTAATTATATCTTAGTTGGGATCAAGTACAAGCTACTGTTTTATTATTACAGAGAAAAAGGAAATCATTTTTAAAAATTTGGATTATTTGGATAAAATGGAGTCTATGGGAGACAGCCATTCCATAATTCGGAGCTTTCTGGATATCGGGTTTCCGGATAAGGGATCCTATACCTGTATATGTGTGTGTGTGTGAATATACACTGATGCTAGGTTATCCAATAATTAACTTCTTCATAGTTTTAGATTTATTAATTATAGAATGTGTTCATTATGCAGAATTTATCATTGCTGGATATCTTTATTTACCCTTTCATGGAAACTAAAACCTAAACAAATATTGTCTTTGTTAAAAATTGTGTGATCCAGCTCTTTGCAATCACATCCCATACATGGCCTTGCGTTAAAACTGCTTGTGCAAAGAATACATTTTTGGTTGTTTTCATTAATGACTTTTTGCATCCCCCCTGTACTATTACTGGTGCTATACCTAAATATATTGTTCACAGGGTCCCCATTACCCGACTTTCACTAAGGGCTTGGTTGAGGTACCAACAGGGACCCTCATTTACTGGGGCCTTGTGCCCCAGGCTCCCCAGCAACAACCAGTCTGTTCAGCAGGTGTAGGCCTAAGAGGCCGTGTGCTCCCACTAGTGATGGGCGAATAAATTGGCCAGGTGCGAATTTGCTGCGAATTTCCAAGTTTTGCCACCGGCGAAAAAAATTTGCAAAACAACCACGAAAATTAATTCGCCACCAGTGAATAAATTTGTGAAACTGCTGCATAAATTCAGATGAGCATCGGTAAAGTTGCTTTAGTCAACATTATTCGGAGCTCATTGACTTTAATGCTGGCCTAAAAATTGACACGAGCGGCAGAATTACTGCTTGCGTCAAAATTCGCGGTTTGGCAATTTTTTTTGACAAATTCGCCCATCACTAGCTCCCACCTAATTTATTGAACATAAAATAGTAACATAGTAAGTTAGGCTGAGAAAAAGACACATGCACATCAAGTTTTTAACTCTATATATAACCGGCCTAACTGCTAGTTTTTCCAAAGGAAGGCAAATAAACCCCATTTGAAACCTCTCTTATTCACCTCAGTGAGGTAAAAAAATACTTCCTGACAAAATGACAATGGGACCAGTCCCTGGATCAACTTGTACTATGAGCTATCTCCCATATCCCTGTATTCCCTCACTTGCTAAACACCATCCAACCCCTTATTATACCTATCTAATGTATCAGCCTGTACCACTGATTCAGGGAGACAATTCCACATCTTCACAGCTCTCACTGTAACAAACCCCTTTCTGAATGGGTGACCACCCAGGATATAATAATTACCTCCCTGGGCCAGTATGGAAAAGTATCCCACCCCAGGGCATTTATAGCCATTAGGGGATTGTCAGAGCCAGTAGAGGATTAATCAAGCCATTAGGGGATTTAACCTTTTTGGACCCTACATAAATATGTGGTCTATTTAATTGGAATGGCTGCCCCTATGACTACAACGCAGCTTGTTTATATAAACAATATTTGTACCTTTGAATCAGGGCCTACATCAGGGGAACAGGCAGTAGTGGGACTGAACAGCCGCAAAAGGGAAAGAAATTAGGTGGATTGATGGTGGGTTTGGACAGACCATGATTAGGACTGAAAATCCCAGAGACATTGCAAAACAAGTGTAAGAGTACTTTAGACAATTCTGCTAATTTTTGGTGTGTCTGGTCCACAGAGGCATTCATGATTAAGTTCTTATTCTCCTCAATTTTAGTCTTGAGGCATGTGAATAACTAGTGATGAAGGAATGTGCGAAGTGATGAAAAATACGCCAAACGAATTGAGGTCAATAGGCACAACAATTTTTTACGCACACTAAATGCACACTTGTGGCGGCTTCTCTGTTTTGGCGACTTTTTTGTCCAAATGCATTCAAGTCAATGGTCGGTTTTTCTTATGGTGACTTTTTGTCTCTGTGACAATTTTGTTGTGCCAGCCCTTTAATATAACGTATATACTCGAGTATAAGCCGTCCCGAGTATAAGCCAAGGTACCTAATTTTACCTCCAAAAACTGGGAAAGCTTATTGACTCGACTATAAGCCTAGGGTGAGAAATGCAGCAGCTTCTGGTAAGTTTAAATTGAGGGTTTCTGCTCCCATTGGAGGTGCCGGCGTCTCGTTTTTGGATGCCGGGGACCATTCTTGGACGCTGGCGAATATTCTTGGAGACTATTCTTGGATGCCGGAGACTATTCTTAGGTGCCGGCGACTATTCTTAGACGCCGGCGACCGTTTTTGCGCTTGACCCGAGTATAAGCCGAGGTAGAGTTTTTCAGCATATTTTGGGGGCTGAAAAACTCGGCTTATACTCGAGTATATACGGTACCTCATAGAATATAATAAATGTTATGAATGCTTATTAAAACAATTCTATTTCGAAAATTACAAACTGCTGAATACTTTTGGCAAACCATTATGGTTAAAAAATACTGGTTGCTTCTCCTTACTGCTATCCCTGCCAAAGACATCCCTAATGTATGCAGCGAGCTTATAACTGGAGCTAGCTGCATATTGATGGCTGACCTAGTGAATCCAAGTGTGTGTGTAGTCTTAGTTTCATATAGGTTGGCATTGTTCTGGGTTCAAAACATTCATAAATCTTCGGCAGACATAAAATATACGGTTACTTGGAAAAAAAACCCTGTATTTATATAGAAATGTTTTTCCAGTAATGATCAAGAATTCCTAATTGGAAGCTTAATTTAACAGAATAATTTTGGCAGTCATTGTGTGTGATAATCTTACAGTGTAGCATGCCAAATTAATTTTTATTTAACTTTCTACTAAATGGATAAGTCGTTAGTTCTGTACATTTTGCATGATGGCATTCTGGCTATCTGGCAGTTAGATGTCCACATATGGATTTTATTTGTTCATGTTCTTCTTATACACTAATTCATTATTGTTAGTGATGGGCGAATTTTGGCCATTTTGCTTCTCCGAAAAATTTGCGAATTTCCCGAAAAATTCGCGAAACAGTGTAAAATTCGCTAAACAGCACTGGCGTCTCATTTTTGAAGCCAGCTTCCTTTTTTTTTGATGCTGCCGAATTTTCTCGAATTTATTCTACGTCGGAGAATCACGGGAATTCGCTGCAAATTCGTGCCTGGCTAATAAATTCGCCCATCACTAATTATTGTTCTTTAGTTCAGTTGCCCCTTGGAGTTTCAGCCTATGCTCAGGAGCCCTTGTATCCATAACAAGGTTATATAAAATGGAAAACATTGATGTGCAGTCCTCCAGCAGTTCCAAAAATATGTAGGACTGAAAATAAGCAATCACTCAATATCTCACCCCAACTGACCTTCAAGATAGCCTATAGGGGTATATAGGAGACACAATCACCAAAAATCTCACCCTAACTGGCCCTAAAGCTTAGCTTTCAGGAATAAATAGGCAAACAACAATCCTCACCACATTTCTTCCTAAAAAATAGGACAAACAGGCATTCTCCCTAAATCTCACCATAACTGACCTTCTAGCCAGGCTCTAAAAGAGCAAATAAACATTCTACCCAAATCTCACCCATAATTACATTCAAGATTAACCTTCAGACTCACCTAAAAGTACAAACAGGGATTCTACTAAAATCTCATCCCAACTGAACATCAAGCAGGGCTTTCAGAAGTATCTAATGGAGCAAATAGGCATCTCCGTGTCACCCTGACTGACCTTCAAACTGAGCTTACAGAAGTTTCTATTACAGAGAAACCATACTCTTCCCAAATCTGGACCTAAATAAGCTTCAACCTGGGCTTTCAGGAGTGCTTTAGTTAGGCATTCTTTCTAAATCTCACCCTAACCTTCCAACTAGGCTTTCAGGAGTATCTAGGAGAGCAAGTAAACAAATCTCACCCTAACTGGACTTCAGGCTGCACCCTCCACTAACCCTTTAGTAGTTCCCTAACTGATCATTATATAGGATATTTTCTGTTACTGTGAACACAAAAAAAGTAGAAACAAAATAAATGTTGACATTTAACCAAAACTTTTTCCTATAAATGATTAATTCATCTCACACAGAAAGCAAATAACTGCCAAGAGATGATGCTCACTTCCCTTCCCAAACTGTATAATGTATCAATGCAAATACACCATAACACATTTGACTATTTCATTACAACTAATGATGGATCACACGGGAACATAATATTAGACTTGTCAAAATTGTAATTTTATTCATTATTAAATTATTCTTTTGCTCAGCTTTTTATCTTCCCATGAATATTTCAGTTCCTTTAGATATATTTCCTTAAAAGAGTAGAACATTTGTCAGCTTGTCGGGATAACGTGTTAACTATAAATTTTAATTTAAATTAAGAGCATATTTTATCATTCGTGGGTTTTATACACTTATGCTCGGAATTGTGACATGTAAAGATAATGATTAGTCTTACATGTGATGCCACACATATTTCAGTAGAAAAAAATTTCAGTTTACAAGAAATTAACATCTACTGTTAGATCCGTACTGTTAGAACCCTTTAGCCCTCCTTAGAAATTTAATGTTTGATCAGGGCCCCTGAGACTTAAAAAAAGGATAAAGATATTTTTCATTTCTCCTGTTATACTCTCATTCTACTCTATCTAGCAGACCCTAGCCAGTCCCTTGACCATGTACTGCTTGATCTCCATTCATCTGTTTTACACTCTGGTTCCCTTGTCTGCCCAGAATTCGAGCCCTGGCTCTCTCACTATAAGACCTGGCAGCATCTGAGTAGCAGAGGGATCCTCCGGAAGCGAAAAGTGGCTGTTAGAGATGGAAGTGTGAGACATGACCAGAATCTTGGCTCTTATTCTGGGTTTTGGCAAACTGGGGGAGACATTTATTCAAGGAGGCACTGAAAGTTGCTCAGCTCCCCCAGTCCTTATATGAAGCAACAATTGTCCTGCTTCCAAAAGCAGGCCAAAGCTTTGTTTACTTTATACTGGAAAGATAAAACATCCCCAACATTTCAGGAGTAGTGGAAAGCCATGAACCCCGTGGCAACACTGAAAAATACTATACTTGATGAAGGATAAATGCTCAAGAATAAACAAATCTGGCATCAATGTCCTAATCCCTCAAATCCCCCACCCCTGGGGGAATAGGGAGGCACTAAATCTTGCATTCGGTTGAGGATTTAGCCCAATTCAAACTATTTTGATCAAGATACGCATTCAGCCAAATCCAAGAGCCTGGCTGAACTGAAGCTGAACCCCTGGATTTGGGGATTTTTCCAAACACTGAAAAGCAGGGCATCCGAAAAATTAAAAAGGGGAAGGAAATCATAGGAGCAACAGTAACAGGCCTGTCATTTTATATAGATGCACTGTGATTATCTTATTTTCACCACAGGGGTCATCTCACATTTTTCTTCTGAAAAAAAAATCAAAAGATATTGTTCAGTTCAATAGTAATTCAGCCATGGATTCAAGAATATCAAGGTCTTAAAGAAGGGTTTCATTCCAAATCTCTTCCTAATTGGCCTTCAAGCTGGGCTTTGAAGTTCTCTATGAGAGCACATTGGCATTCTCCCAAAACCTTATCTTAATTGGCCTTTAGACTGAGGCCCTCTACCACTGCTCCATCAGAGGGGCCAACCCCACAGTTTAGGAACCAATGCCTTTTTAACTTCTATTGTCAGTGGTCTTCAGCTCATTTAATGGCAGGCATATTCTTTATATAGTATATGAAAATAAAATAATATGTAATAATAAAATAGCCTTTCTCCCTAACTCACACTTTAAGTGACCTTCAAGCTGGGCAAAGAAGTTGGCCTAATAACACAAAGCAACCAATAAGTTTCATACTAGTTACCTATTAATAGCATTAAGTAGTGTCACTAATTAAACATAAAGGCAATGCTTAATGCAACTCAAACAAACTGAAAAGTGTCTGTCTTACTTTGAGCACTCTTAGTCATTACAGTGGAAGTATAGTAGACATTCTTAGAAACTGGGTTTGTTCATAGGTTTAGTCATTGCAGAGAGGACAGACCTCCTTAGTACCTTTCTATCTCTGGAAACCCTCCCCCCCCACAAGACACATCTTGGCCACTGGATCTCTCCCTACTTTCAGCCCCTTTCTGAACCCCTCCACGAGTCTCTGGAACTTTGTCCTATATTTATTGGAGACTCTCTATTTGCTTCTTATAGCTGAATTGAAATTCATTACACACACTTTCTAAAGGTGGCCATAGACGCACAGATAATATCGGATAAAATTAATTTTCGTACGATATTCGGTGGGAAAAGATTTGACCGGTATCGGCAAAAGACTTGGATATCGGTCGGCTCGTTGATTGGGATGGACGGAAAATTTTGATTGGGTGCCTTTGAAGGCATCCAAACATCGCCCATTGTTAGTGCTGAATCGTCAGATACAGGTGGAATTCTTTTGTTTCTACCTGTATATCTGACGATTCAGCACTACACGTGTAATGAAACAAACTATGTTTCTTGGAAAGATCTTTTCCAAGAAAGATCGTAATTGTTAGGTCTATGGCCACCTTAACTCATGTATTATGATGTCTGTCCATGATACAGCATGTGCTCAAGCGGCTGGTGCTAGTTATCAGTTTGTCCCAGTCTTCTCAAGTACTGCCTTAGAATAGTGACATTATCTGTCATTAAAACCTGCAAGTCAGCATTTTGTTTGGTGACAGACTTTTTATCCCTTGAAGTTATAAAGACAGTAGAGAACCTCTGATGTAACTAAAAGCCATGCAAAGCAGTTTATAAATCCTGTACAGAGGGAAGATTATCTCAGATTAACTGTGAAAGAAAGATAATCAAAGCTGTTTAACCCCAATTTAATACTGTAATATGGGGAAAATATTGCAATAACCATTAAGCATAGTAAATGGATATACAGACATAATAATGGTGCTGCTTCAACCTTTTAGGTGTATACCTGATATTATAAATCATTTTCCTTTGCTCTGTAGCATTTTAATGCTTCAGTGTTACATTACTGTGCAGCACTTAAATTAATTGTTATACACTTACATTAAACAGATATTCTTGGCAACTGGGAAATAGAAATATATATATATATATATATTTAGCTAAATAATATTAATATATAATTAGCATAATATTATTATTATTGTTGTTGCTGTTACTATTATTATTAATATTTAGGATTTACATGAAGATTTTAAGTTCCCCTTCAAAGTTTTATTTGCGGTCCCACCACATTTCTCTGATTTTACATTTAACCTGATTTTACATCATATCCCCCCCCCTGAAAAATGTATCCTGCCTTCCAGTATAGAAAAAGAGCAGAGAGAACGACCCATTCAAAATTGCACCAAACCACCTGATTTGTCTTTTGTTTCTACTGGAATGAATGTAGGCATCGATTTCCAAGTTTTTGCAAATCTGGAAATTTGCAAAACTTGGAAATCGATTCCTGCGTTCATTCCAGCAGAAACAAGTGAGAAATCAGGTGGTTTGGTGCAATTTTGAATGGGTCGTTCCTCTCTGCTCTTTTTCTGAAAATTTGCAAAAAAAAAATTTGCAAAACTTGGAAATCGATGCCTGCGTCAATATTGACGCCAGCGTTAAAGTTAATGGGCATCTGAATAGTGTTGAAGCGTGGAGGTTTTGACGCGAGTGACTTTTCCAACACGCGTCCAAAATTTTTTGATACCGGCAAATTTTTGTGGGAGTTTTGCAAATGTATTCATCAGCGGCAAAACGCTGAAATTCGACATGAATTTGCGCCAGTGGAGTTTATTCGCCCATCTCTAAACAGAACATATAAACTCCTTTGCCCTCAGGACCCCAACACTGCAAAACAACAATGCCCATAGGTATCCTGTACAATTTTCAGCTGAACACTGCTTATTGATGAAAACAGCATTTATTTTTAAGGAAACACAATTTAAATATATTGTGCTCAGTGGCGTAACTAGATATTACTGGGCCCCACAGCAAATTATTTTTCAGGCCCCCAAAATGTTTAGAGGTTGACTTGTTTCTCCAATATTTATTGAAATTGTATATGAATTAGGGCCTCGTGGGGCCCCTATACCTCCTGGGCCCCCCTGCAGCCGCAGGGTCTGCTTCCTCTATAGTTACGCCCCTGATATTTGTGCTTTAATATGTTTTATATTTAATATCACAGATTTAAACAAGGTGGTAGTGGTAAAGATGTACTGTATGCTTGTAAACTCCCCATGATCTTGCTAGTAGCTCTTAACAATAAACAATCTCTCTAGCTGTGTTAGTAGCACAGTAATCACTGCTTAGGGATTATTACAGTGGCGATTGCATCAAGTACTGGAAACACTCCACACCCCATTCAGAGAAGAGCAAATCAATGACAAATGGGTCAAATAACATTACTGGTCAACTTAGTGGTTAGGACACAAATAAAATCTGCTACAAGAACCTTCATGTTTGCGGAGCTAACAGTCGGCAATAAATGAATGAAACACTGGCTCAGTAAGTACAGCAGTAGTAGAGTTATCTGTTCTGTAGGCCCGATGTACAGGTGCCACTATGAAATTATATTGATTTATCAGAGTAAATATTTCCTTGATAAATAGTGGGGAGGGGCGAATTTGTTCTGTTTCACTTCTCCGAAAAATTCGTGAATTTCCAGTGAAATATGCGAAACAGCGAAAAATTTGTGAAACGCGAATTTTGACAACCGTGTCAATTTTGACGCCCGGGTCAATTGTGACGCTGGCATCAATTTTGACACTGACGTTAAAGTCAATGGGCGTCCGAATAATGTTGACACGCAACGGTTTTACACAAGCAACTTTTCCGATGTCTTTGGCGCCAGCGAATTTTTCGCTGATGATTTTTTGTCAGCAAAACGCAGAAATTCACCGTAAATTAGTCTGACAAATTTATTCGCACAGCATGATTGATAAAACTTGATTTCAATCCTTAATTTAAAAAAAATATATAGAACTGGATTTTGTTTTCGTCATTGTATTTTATTTGCTAAAGTTTTCACCTACGGAACAGCTAAATAATGTGAGGGGTTCCATTCCTAAATATGCGTAAAACAATCTAGGACTAGACTTCTCCAGTCACAAGGAACAGCATGTTCATTAGATCAGCAATTTAGATGAGCGTCTCTGAGCCCTTTGCAGAAAAATACTTACAACCAGAAATTTTAGTGTTTCTTGATGTTTAGAATTTGAGAAACTATAATTTAGAGGACAACAGGTTATCTCTGATGATTTCAGAATCATAAAAATGACAGCAGTTCCTACCAAATATACACTGCCAAATCACTCTGCCATTGTATTTATTTCATAAATTTAAAATTTAAAATTCCATGTGCTAGAATATGATTAAAAATGTGTATTTAGTTCATGTTTTATGATAAATTATTGTTCATATAATGGTATAATTTACTTGTTTATGAGCCATATACATACAGCCTCATAGTAGGAACAGTAATAATACATATTGATAAGCTGCACATCCTCCCACAGGTAACAGCTCAAAGTCTGAGCTGGCAAATTAATTTCAATGCTATTTTGACCCAAAAGCTAAAGTAAGTAAATCTGAACATCTGCATGATGCTCAAGTTAGGGTATGGGTTAGTAAAGGGCTGCCCTGTTTTGCTTCGCCAAGAAAATTGCGAAAGTCACAATTATTTTGACATGCAACAATTTTGACATGAGTGTCAATTATTATACGCACAACTCTTTTGTCCAAATGCATTGAAGTCAATGGGCGCCACATTCGGTGGTGCCAAAATGAGGAAATGTGCCGCAAATCCATGCCTGGCAAATAAATTCGCCAATCACTAGTATTTCGTGTGTATTCATAGGGGGCTATATGCATTTTGCATTAAGATCTCTCGAATGCAAAAAGTAATTTAAGATACAAAATAATTTATTAGGACATAAAGAATTGGCCTAAATCATTTTGTGCCTCTTAGGGCACTTAAACATAGGCTACTGGGCACATCCCTGTGTATGCCTTTTCTAGGGATTGTGAGCAACAAAAGGACATTTGTATAAACCAGAAAAAAAATTTCTTTAGTTTCTAAACAGAGAGCTTTGGCTAATAAGAGAAGTGCAGGGCATGGCAAAAAGTCCAAAAACATACTTTGCAACCTGGCCAAGCACCTCAAAAAAGCAAATGTCATACAGTATAACATGCAGTCAATAGGGAGCCAATGATAGCCCTGATGGATTTGCTATCATTGGAGGACGGCTCAAGGGCCTCTGTTGAGGAAGAACTTTCCATACTTGCCTAAATGTTGTCCCCTAAACCAACATTCTTTAATAAGTTGTATTGTATAACGTCAACTCCATCTGGAATGCTACTTCACCAAGTCACTGATCTAGCTCGGACAATAACTGAAAGCTGGGCAATCCTCTCAAAGTTGTTTGCATATGCCAGAAAGGCACACACCACCCCATCCATACGGTTTTGGGAAAATCAGGTAGATCAATCTGGGCCAATAGTTAAACGCCTCTGTACCTACAAAATGTGAAAAAATTTGGACCTTATGACCGGATGCACACAATATGAAAGGTTAAATATCAGCACACCGACCTCAACAATCCCCAGCCCACCAATAAGTATGGTTAAAACGTATGATTGTTCTCACCTTCCCACAGAGTTAACAAAACAATTATATTTTAAAATACTCAAAAACACTTCCAATGACCTATTTGACAACTATATTTGTACTCTGTTTAGCAATAAAGTTTTTAAAAAATAGAAAAGGGTTGTAATTTATCATAACAGGAATGTTGAAGGCTGTTTTGCTTATTTTTAGCACCCTATGAAGTTATTTTAATATTTTCTGTGCAGCTATCAATAAATAATAATGCCATTAACATTCTGCTTACCGAATCCATACTTACCAAAATTAAGGTTCAAAAAAGTAAGAAAAGTGTCTGGCTCCCACAAGCTTTGATACTGAATTTCAGCACCATGTGCCATATCAGTAAAGCCACCTCTCCATTCCAGATTTCCATCATCAGAATCTCTAGCTGAATATTTCTCCAGAACATAGCTACCAGTAGTAATGAGGGTCCCATTATGTTATCAAAATAGCAAAATAATGAGGAAGAAGATATAGTAGGCAATATATAACAGACACAGCATATAGCATCAGCTACAAAACTGTGGGGCATTTGAAAATCATCTTCATATGCTTGGGTTGGTCCTTCACTGACCACTTGTTGCAATTGCTCCGATTATTGATATATTCCATGCATGCATATGATACTATAGGTGAGAAACACACCAAGGGGCACATTTACCTAGGATCGAAGTAAATGTGCCTTCGACTTCGAATATCGAAGTTGAAGGATTTTGCGCTATTCCTATGATCGAACAATTAAATCCTTCGAATCGAACAATTTGAAGGATTTTAATCCATTGATCGAAGGATATTCCTTCGATCAGGAAATTGTTAGGAAGATTATGGGGACCTTCCCCATAGGCTAACATTGGCCTCGGTAGGTTTTAGGTGGCGAACTAGGGGGTAGAAGAAATTTTTAAAGAGACAGTACTTCTACTATCGAATGGTCGAATAGTCAAACGATTTTTAGTTCGAATCGTTCGATTCGAAGTAGAAGGTCGTAGTCGAAGGTCGAAGTAGCCCATTCGATGGTCAAAGTAGCCATATTCGACCATTCGAAATTCAAACTATTTTTCCTCTATTCCTTCACTCGAACTGAGTAAATGGGCCCCCTACTGTAACAATATAAGTAAAACATAGGAAATGTAGATCAACAAGAACATATTTTGCTGTTGTCTTTTGGGCTCTTTTCATTAATCAATGCTTCTTCCATATACAGGAAGTGGTATAAAAAAAATGTTGAACAAGGACCATAATGCAACAATGTCATCCTATACATTTTAGTGTTTCTGGAGCAATTTGGGGGGAAAAAATCCATGTTTAACCACATTAGTTACCAATTGTAACTAATTATATTTTTGCTTTCAAATAAGCGACCTTTACCCATTAGAGCTGATCGGCTTCTATAGTTTACTACACCTGTGCAAGGTCTAGGTGGCCTTGTCCTTGTCATATCAATTCAAATCAGTTCTCATTTGCTACCACTGTGTGAATTAAACTCATGATGGTGTCAGATTTATGAACCAGGATACCCAGCCATTAAATCTGAGGAGTTTGTAAAATATCGATCTATTTTGCCAATCGATAAGATTAATCTAATAGACCAATTAGATCATGTCCATCAATATTTATTATTGTCCGAGCCATCAAGTTTTTTTGTCCCTAATAATTGAATCGCTATCAATATTGAGTGATATTAATTGAATTGAAACTTGAAATTGTTTCAGAAAGATTCATTCTAATTCCATTCAGTTTGATTGGATTTGTATTTTGTCATGATAAATTCCTAAAAATGTATCAATTCATTGGTTTGTTGAAAGGGGAAGGAGAAATATACCACTTATTCCAATATACAGTATGCTTGTTCCATCATCATTGTAACTGTGAGAGTAGAGGAAACACTTGGGACATTCAAGTTGCCATTCAGGTTTCCAATTTACATGGGGATGGTGGCAATTTGCTCATTTTAGTGCACTGGAAGCCTCTTGTTCATCATAGAGGCAATGGCATAACAGAAGCAGACGGCAGAAGAAGCTTCAGGGAAGTTGACATCCCAACGGTGAGTGGAATCAGAGAATGTTACAATAATTAGCTCTTGTGTTTTACTATAGACTTTGAAACAATTGATGTCTTGTCACAAGCTGTCCTGGCTCAGTAATTGGCTTTGTGCACGGGATACATGGTAGAAGGATGAAGAATTAAGAGATTTATTAATTAAGAGAATTCAGAATTAAGAGAATTAAGAGTGCAAATATACACTTATGATACATTCGCTTCCCACTCAACATGTTGCCACCCTGTACCTTAAGTCAAAGAATTCTACTTATCAACTGCATTTAAAAGCTCTCACTTAACCTACTCGGAGCCAAGGTATCAGTCACACGGTGAATATTTATTCTTTCCCACTTAGCTATTGAACTCCGAGCATTATGTATATCAGCAATTATCTCTTAGTTTAGAAGCCCACTCTTAATTAAAACCAAATGAAATACCACAGGGCTTGTGAAATAGAAAGATGCTCCTTCTTTCATCCGAGTTTTCTATTTTGCCGGAACAAAGTTATTATTTCTTGGCACGGCATCAAAGAGGCGCAGTCTGTTAATTATGGAAAGCACTTAACATAGTGATTCCGGAATTCCCTGCACAGCAACATATTTATCTATAGAACACTCAATGTAAAGCGTTTTCATGGTTCTGTTCCACACGTAAAAAGGGAAACGCTTGCAGCATAATGGCGTATAATTATTGTAATGGATGTCAGAGTTTAAAAGCTCTAACTTGAGAACGATTTACTCCTCAAGAGCATAAACTTTTTTGTTTGTTGTTGAGATGATTTCTGCCTTGAAATACAACATTTTCATTTATTAAGAATGAAACGTCCACTATAACTGTCTATTGTTCCTCAGGGTTTGTGTTTTATCAGCAGATTGTAATGCTAGTTATTTCACTGAGTTTATTTAAATGCCCCAGTTATTGCACTTTTTCTTTGGCATATCATTGTGTGGCCTTAAATGATGAGTTCAAGGGAAGAATTGCAGTAAACACAAACAGTTCATTTGGAGAATGGGAATGTTTATTGGCTTTGTGCAGGAAATTGCTAGGGGGAAGCATAGTTCCAAGATGTAAGGGCTCATTGATGGGGGGTTTGCTAAATGAACGCAAATGTTGTTTGTATATATGTTATTCATTAAAGTAACTTTGCTCCAAACATGATCCATGCACTTCTGCATAGTTGAACGAAAGCCTTACTCATGCATCTTACTTCTAACTAATATTGTGCACAAGTGTGCCTATTGATGCTAGTGTATCCTGGAGGATGTAGCTATACAGGTTCCCACAGCAGTCCCATCAATAGGTGCAACAGACCTTCCCCCCAAAATGACATGGTTTAACACCAAAAAAAAAATCTTCACTACACAAATGTTAACTGCAACTTGTGCCAGTTGTGTTGGATAGTGATGGGCGAATTTACGCCATTTTGCTTCGCCGAAAAATGTGCGGATTTCGTGCGAAATTCGCGAAACGGCGAACAATTCGTGAAACGGTGAAAAATTTGCGAAACGGCGCCGGCGTCTTGTTTTTGACGCCTGAAAATTTTTGGAAAAATTTTTTGGACGCCGGCGAATTTTTGCCGCAAATTTTCGTGGGCGTTTTGAAAATTTATTCGCTGGCGAATTCGCCACGAATTCGCGCCTGGCAAATAAATTCGCCCATCACTAGTGTTGGATGCAATTGGAGTGTGGCTACAATTAACCTGAAAGTGTGGGAGGGAAATACTGATTTGCAGGGCCGGCCTTAGGCCTATTGGACCAATTGGGCCCAATAGGGCCCCGCACCTCTGGGGGCCCCGCACCACAGGGCAGCACAGATAATATTTCCCTCAGCACATGATGCTGCCTGGCCTGTCCCCAACTTTGAGAGTCCAGCCCATCCCCAAAACCATAGGTCCAGCCCACCCCCAACTCTGATAAGCCAGCCTGCCCCCAATTCTCATAGGTCTAGCCTGCCCCCAACTCTCATAGGCCCAGCTTTCCTCCAACCTTGATAGGCCCTGCCTGCCCCCAATCCAACCAAGCCTGCTCCCAAGCTGAATTGGCCCAGCCTGCCCCAAACTAATTGGCCCAGTCCACTCTCCTATTTTCTCCCTCTCTCTCTTACCCTGTGTGCCCCTATCATGTGCCCCTATTTTATCCCTCTCACTCTCTTACCTTGTCTGCCCCTTTCCTTTCTATTTTGTGCCTGTATGCCCTTATTTTCCTAAATACTTGGTGTGTCAGTAGCCAGTAACACTTTGTCTAGGGGCCCCGCCAACATGGTCCCAATTGGGCCCCACATTTGATAGGATCAGCCCTGCTGATTTGTATATAGAAACCATGACTATTTGACTCCCAATACAACTGAACTTTACACTCCGCACTTGCAGTTGTTAATGAACTCTAAACTCAGTTAGTTACTAAAGGTCAAAATATCTTTTTGCTCTTTGCGTTAATGCAAAGACACAGCTATCAAAAATGTAATTTTGAACTTGTTACTCGAATGTGCACTGGAATCTCAGAAAATGAATGCAAAGAACTTGCATTCAACTCATCATTTTAAAAACAGTTTTGAAAAACTCCCATTGACTTCTACATGAACTCAGCAGCTTTTAGATGGTGAATTTTTGCATTGAGTTTTTTTTTTGCGGTTTATCAATCTTGCAAATTTGAGTTTTAGAAACTTTTAATTTGAATTTGTGAGTTGTAGTGAATTAATGTTAATAAATCAGCCCCCTAAATTTATATAGAGGCTGCAGTGTAGGGGGTTTTAAAATCTGTTGCCTGCCCTTTACTAGCCATATTAATGTGTAACAACAGACCCTCAGTTGTTACCCCACAATTACTCTAGTGCACATACTTTTAATTGCGCATTAATTGCTCATCCCTCTGATTTTTGTATTTAATTTTCTCAGATTAGATTCTGCATAATAATGGTGTAAATGATAAGAAAAAGATGAAAAATAGAGCGCATGGCTCAAAAGTTACTTTTCTTTAATTAATTTGTAATTTCTTTTTTTATTCATGACTATTAAAGGGATACTGTCATGGGAAAAAAAAATTCAAAATGAATCAGTTAATAGTTCAACTCCAGCAGAATTCTGCACTGAAATCCATGTTTCAAAAGAGCAAACAGATTTTTTTATATTCAATTTTGAAATCTGACATGGGGCTAGACATTTTGTCAATTTCCCAGCTGCCCCTGGTCATGTGACTTATGCCTGCACTTTAGGAGAGAAATGCTTTTTGGCAGGCTGCTGTTTTTCCTTCTCAATGTAACTGAATATGTCTCAGTGGGACATGGGTTTTTACTATTGAGTGTTGTTCTTAGATCTACCAGGCAGCTGTTATCTTGTGTTAGGGAGCTGTTATCTGGTTATCTTCCCATTGTTCTTTTGTTTGGCTGCTGGGGGGGGGGGGATATCACTCCAACTTGCAGTAGAGCAGTAAAGAGTGATTGAAGTTTATAAGAGCACAAGTCACATGACTTGGGGCAGCTGGGAAATTGACAAAATGTCTAGCCCCATGTCAGATTTCAAAACTGAATATAAAAAAATCTGTTTGCTCTTTTGAGAAATGGATTTCAGTGCAGAATTCTGCTGTAGCAGCACTATTAACTGATTCATTTTGAAAAAATTTTTTTTTTTCCCATGACAGTATCCCTTTAAAAACATGAGGACAAGTAGACGCATCATCACCTGACACATTATTGACACCTCTGATCCTTAGTCATAGGCTTGAATTAATCAAAAACATGAGGACACGTAGACGCATCGTCATCTGATGCATTTCAGATGCATCCATTCTGGATGTGTCCATACGCGTCAGGTGATGATGTGTCTACTTGTCCTCATAATTTTAATAGTCATGAATACAATTTTTATTCTTTAAAGAAAAGAACCTTTTGAGGAGTTGCGGCCTATTTTTTAGCTTTGCATTGGTGATTCTGCCGTGACCAACAATAGGAAGCCTTAATGTTTATATGAGAAGGGACTGGGTTATTGTAGCACAATTGGAGTGGTCTATTACTCTAAATGTAAATTATTAGAAGCCATATGTACTCTTTACCTAGGTATATCTGTAGTGTCTAGGAAGAGTGAGAATATGGTTTCCTGCACAATATTATAATACATATGTACAATATTGCCTTGTAGTGGCAAAATGGGGCAGAAAGCACCTGGTTTTACATCTTTCTTTTTTGTCTGTGTCAGGCAGTATCTCAACATAAATTAAAGAATCTCTTTCTGGAAAATTCTAGGGAAGAGCTGAAGGAATATATTCAATGTTTTATAGTTAGGAAGATTGAGAGATAATTGGTATGAAGGACTGTAGTATGTAGTATGTCAGCAGATGAATACGTATAATTTCATGAATAGAATGCAGTTTTGACTTTTAGCTGTCTCTTATGTATTGGTCTCACATGTTGTCCCATTGAAGATAATCAGTAATTAACATTTTACAGCCTCCTTCTACAGTCTGCAGTTTCCCAGATATGAGGGTTCCTGTAGGCAGGTTCGACTCAGTAACACTGAACCCTCTTTTAGCAATATCATGTGTGGCATAAATTAAAGAGTTTCAAGAAATAAAGAAGCTGTGTATGATATGGTGTGCCCAAAAAAAACTAGGTCCTATGGGACCTAGAGAGGTTCACTCTGCTACTGATATAAACTGAATACCCAGAACTATTTGAACCAATCACTGCTCCATACCTCCTGTGCAAGTTGACTATTGCAACCTAATTTATCTATCTGCTTACAGATAAAGCTATTACACTCAATAGTAACTCTTTTCCTCTCGTACTTGAATCTTTATTCTTTTTCACCAACTAGAAATGTATTTTAATTTTATATAAAGATGATACAGGCTTCCATATCTTCAATCATATTTTCGCTCTTATTACAAGCCACAACCCTGCTCTCCACTTGAGCTTTCTTGCAAATACTTCTTATCATTTCTGTCCAGCGAGAGCCCTCTACTGATTGCAGACCTTCACACTGATTGCCTCTCAGCTCTCCGAATTATTATCTCCGTACTGTACATTTACCATCTTCAAACCACTTCTTAAAACTTACCTGATACTCATATTGCCATCGCACAATCTTCTTACTGCAGCTGCAGGACACACATGCAATGAGCCAAGACAAAACTCTTTCAGCCATTCTGCCTGTTTCCATAAACCTTACAGTATATACCGTATACAGGACACCCTGGAAGATAAGGACACATTTTTAAATGGTTGGTTCCAAGTCATGATCTTTTATTATATTTTTATTGTATTATTCCATTTCATGAAATTGCAATTGCTGTACAGCCTGCAACTTCAAGCCATTATAGAGGCTATGGCTGGCAAGCCCGACCCTTAATATTTTTTATCAGGAAGTCAGGAAGAAGCACATTACTGGACAAACGTCATGCAATAAAAAATAGCCCCAAATGTTGAAGGATACAATTTTAAAAACGTTTGTACCTGAAATAGAAAATCCTTTTTTTCAGGGGAATTTTGTTAAATTTTATTCTAGCAAAATATATTTTTATGACTGTTCATAAAAATGTAAAAGTGAAAATTTTACTTGAACATTTTAAACTTTAAATTCAGAGTTTGTTTTGTTTAGGCCCAATTTGATACTTGACCACACATATATATTGTACAACCCTTTACTACTTACAGTACTTCCAAAGTGTTTGTATTTGGCATTTGGCAGCGTGTTTCTTTTCTGGTTTCCAATGACCATTTTTGCCCTTTATTTGTTCTTCCAACCTTTCTTCAATTATCCCTTTCTCAAATGTTTTCTTTTGCATTTTACCTCTCCCTGTGACCCCAGCTCCCCCATTCCCTTTTAAATGTCCATGTTCCACATCTATTGTTTATTCTCCAACTCTTTCTATATAACTCATTCCTTTTCTTGCTTTTTTTATTCTACTTTTCTGTAGTATTCCATACTCCTATCTCTTCTTCTCTGACAATTTCCAAAACTGCCATCCTGTTTGCCCTTTCCACTTCTTGCAACTTCACTTCTTCATCCTTCACTCGTCTCCCCAGTTCTGTTTATATTCCTCTTTTGACTTCATTACATCCTCTTCTCTTCTCTCCATGCTCATTCCTCTTTTTTCTTCCCCCACATTCCAGATTCCATTATGTAAAATTGACATTGGGAATTTTATAGTTGGACAGGCTTTCATTCTCTTTTAAACTAAGCTCCTCCACCTGTAGAACTGAGTCTTAAGGTGACTGTCGTTTATCAATCATCTTGCCTCTCACTTGTGCAGAAAGATATAAGTTTACCACTGAACACAGGCGTTGTAATTACTATAATGAATATAATGAATAATGAGTCAATAAAATAAAATTAAACTGGCCACTTTCCATTTCTGTCAATGCTTCTGACTAATATGTTCCCATGTACCCAAAGTCTCAAGGGCAAATTCACTAAGCGTCAAGGGCATTTTCGTTACTTCGCAAATTCACTAATGAACGCTGGCGTAGATTAGCTAGTGTTACTTCGCACCCTTACGCCTGGCGAATTTTCGATACGGACGTAACTACGCAAATTCACTAACACGCGCAGTGTACTGAACGCTACCTTTTACGCTAGACTTCCTTCGCCACCTCAGACCAGGTGAAGCGCAATAGAGTAGATAGGGATTGCTTCCAAAAAAGTTCAAATTTTTTCTAAGTCCCAAAAAACTCTGGCGTGTTTTCTATATTATGGGTGATAGGCTGAAAAAGATCGAGAAATGTTTTGGGGCTCCCCTCCTTCCCCCCTACATTTCCTAACTCATGGCAACTTAACTATACAGTGTGCACATGTGTAGGCCAAAATAAAAATTTATTTGATGTTTTGAAGGTTTCCCAGGCATTTGTAGTGATTCTACGTATTCCTCCATTGAAATTTGAATTTGGCGCCGTATGCAAATTAACCTTCGCTAGCATAACTTCGCTTCACTTAGCGAATCAACGCTAGCGCAACTTCGCAACCTTACGCTACCCCTGTGCACAACTTCGGATTTTAGTGAATTTGCGGAGCGCTGGCGAAACTACGCCTGACGAGGTGCGGCGAAGCGAATCGAATCTTAGTGAATTTGACCCTCAGAGTTTTAAAATATCTGCCTTAAATTGACATTTTCTAGCTTGGACCTGGTATAATCTAATTATAGTCAATTGAAAATATTTTTGAAGCCACTTTAACAAGTAAGGCATATTGGATGAAACAGAAATATTTAATTAACAAGTTAGTTAGTACACAGTGTAAATACAGGTGACACTAAGGGGCCGATTCACCAAGGGTCGAATATCGAGGGTTAATTAACCCTCGATATTCGACTGGGAATTAAAATACTTCGACTTCGAACATCGAAGTCGAAGGATTTTAGCGCAAATAGGATTATTCCTTCGATCGAATGATTAAATCCTTTGAATCGAACGATTTGAAGGATTTAAATCCAACGATCGAAGGAATATCCTTCGATCAAAAAAACTTAGGAAAGCCTATGGGGACCTTCCCCATAGGCTAACATTGACTTCGGTAGCTTTTAGATGGCGAACTAGGGGGTCGAAGTTTTTTCTTAAAGAGACAGTACTTCGATTATCGAATGGTCGAATAGTCGAAACGATTTTGAGTTCGAATCCTTCGATTCAAAGTCAAAGTCGTAGTCGAAGGTCGAAGTAGCCCATTCCATGGTCGAAGTAGCCCAAAAAACACTTCGAAATTCGAAGTTTTTTTACTTCGAATCCTTCACTTGTAGTTAGTGAATCGGCCCCTAAGAAGCACTGTTTTAGAGAAGGGGATAGAGAGAATTGCCCCTCAACTCAAGCAGCAGGTACTTGGCTAAAAAACATTTCTATGTTATTGTATGTCACCACATTTAACTTACACACATTATCACTTGTCCTTCTAGACTGGAGGCAGAAACCTGTATACATGTCACTGTATTAAGAGGGTTTATTCAAAACATTCACAAACACTGTCTATTTACATTCATGAGATTTGCATATGAAGATTATTTACTATTTTTAAATGCAATGAAAATTGCTTCCATTATCATCAGAAAGTTGGTGTTTCTTTTTTTTTTTTTGATCTTGTTGAATTATTCAAAGGACAAAAAAAAGACAATGCTGAGACTGGTTCTGTGCTTTGCATTTTAAAGAGCACCCTGCAACATTACCCATAAAAATGTAGTGCAGGTTTTATCCACTTAAACTGCTTGTTTCTATGGATAGTTTAGGGACCTGTGCGATGATAAAATTTTCATCTTCTAAACAGCAGCATGAGATGTTTTGTAGGCTCATTTAATAGGATGAAAAATGAGACTCTTCTGCTTGTTGGTTCTTACTAGATAGTACCAAGTGTATTGATTAAGACAGGGCACTCTTATCCTGAATGATTACCTATGTGAAGTATCTGAAATACAAAGCTTTGCATCAGTGGTTACATTCAATCACCATGTTCTCTGATATAAACAGATGGCCTAGACTCCAAAGGAAACACAATAGGACATTTATAACAATAATTATAAAGTGAGATGGTTGAATGCAACTTATAGCTGAAAATAGAAATCTGTTTATAGATCTACATATGCATATTTAAAGGAGAAGGAAAGGTTAAAATTAAGTAAGTTTTATCAGAAAGGTCTATATAAATACACCAGTAAACCCTCAAAGTAATGCTGCTCTGAGTCCTCTGTCAAAAGAAATACATTTCATTCCTTCTATTGTGTACTCATGGGCTTCTGTATCAGACTTCCTGTTTTCAGATGAAACCTCCAGGGCATGGCCTTGAGCATGCTCAGTTTGCTCCTCTCCCCCTCCCTCCTCCCATCCCTGCTGTAATCTGAGCTCAGAGCTATGAGTGAGCAGGGAGAGACTCAGGCAGGAAGTGATGTCACACCAAGGTTATATGGCAGCTGCTATCCTAAACAAACAGAGACAATGTCTAGAGCTGTTAACTCAGGTATGGGAAAGCATTCTGCAGAATAAATATAGCATTCTAGCTTGCACTAGTGTGGCTAATCTGTTGGCAATAAACTGTCTTGGAGCTTTCCTTCTCCTTTAAGCTCTCTCTCTGTTAAATGAATCGTTTTGTCTATGAATGCTTTTATACAAGTCAAGGTACTCCGAGGTGACTTCTAAAACTTTATGTGATAACCTGCCTGGAGTTGAACCGGGACATGGCGTTCCTGTGCTGTCTGCGTTACCACCGCTCTAGGGGGCAGATTTACTAAATGGCGAATTGTTGCCAGTGACCGCTTTACATCCTTCGCACCCCTTCTCCAGGCGTAAATTTGTTACCACTACGATAATTCACTAAAATGCCAAGTTGCTTCCTGGGCCCTGAACGCTGGCAACTTTTCGCTAGCGATACTTCTTCAGTGCGAGCATTTCATAGAGAAGATTCGCTAGCGTTTGTTTATGCCTAGCAAAAAGTTGCTAGCGATCTTACGCTTAGGTCAGTTTGAATAGGACATTAAAGTTGTATGGACGTCTTTATTAGAGATGTTGGTGCAAATGCTTGAAGTGGCCACTTTTTATTACAAATGTCCAAGGAAACTTAATAAAGACAAAGAAGATTATAAAATGCCCAAACCATGAGTCCACTGCAAAATGAAGGTTTTATGGACCTCAAATGTCTGGGGAAAAATGTTAACCCAAAAAAAAAAAAAGTTTAAGTAAGGTCTTTTGCAGACAAAGCTTAAAAAAAGGAAAAGTCACCAGCATTTTTTCCACTTTAATGCATTTTGGGTAGACAGGATATGATGTAAGTGACATAAGATTAAAGGAAGATGCAGCTTCATTTTAGCAGTTTGCCTTGTCTGAAGTGGCGAAGTCAACTTTGGCTAAAGAGGTTACGCTCAGTAAAATCCACACTTTAGTGAATTTGTGGAGCATCAACCATTTGCCTGAGTGAAAAGTCGCCTGGCGAATGAACGCTAGCAGCGGTCTCTATCGCTAGCGAATTGTCATCTGCGCCTGTTAGTGAATTGGTGATGTCCCTGCAGATTGGATTTATGCAGATTTTTTGCTAGCGATGTCCACTTCACCCTTTAGTAAATCTATGTGAGCAGACAGCTAAGTTCACTCCTATGGCTATGCTTTGTAACTGCAAGTAAGCCATTAGTCTGGCTATAAAACCCCTTACACTGCATTGACTCATTGCCCAATGAAGATCTATTTCCTGATAGTTCCTGGGTGGGATTTCTGTCTGATTATCCGCTCCTGACAGTTGCCTGTTGTGACTTTTTGTTGTATTGACCACTGTTGTCAGCAAACAGAAAAATAGGCACATCACCCTGACAAAGTAATTGGTATTGTGAAGGGGACATTGGAATAAAAAGTAATTAGTTTCATTTGGTATAATATTAGTCCATTGGTATTGCAGTATTGATCTTAAATACGTCCCAAGGAAACCACACGTTATTATGCATATCTAATGTGTTCACTTCTTCTTTTAAGGAATTTGTATACTAATTCTAAAATCTTAAAAGAAACTTGAAGAGAGAGTACCTAGAACTGAATAATATGGCTTAAACATTAATGTCTATTTTAAACATTTTATACATAAAATAAATTCACATCTTCATAAAGACCCGACTTTCACATGGTGTACCATGGCATTAATGTGGCAATGTTTGATGTATTTTACAGACTTTTATAAACAGGCCCCAAGGGATAACAATTTGTCAAATTTCTATAGAAGTCAATAGGATGTGTATTTTTAACATACAAGCTTCTTTTTGGATATTTCTTGAATAAAACAAAGCTATTGCCTAGTGATGGGCAAATTTGCGCCGCTTCGCTGAAAAATTTGCAAAAACTCGTGTTTGCCGCCGGCAACATTTTTTTTGACGCCGCAGAATTTGCGCCAGCGAATTTTCATGTCCGTTTTGCGAATTTATTTACCAGCAGCAAATCGCACAAATTTGCCGCAAATTTGCCCATCACTACTATTGTCATTTGTGATCGACTTTTTGTCCTCACCTTAACATGACTGAGTTTTTGCAGTGTTTCCTAAGAATGCTAGCGATTGAGAAATTAAAGAAATTGCTTAGAAAAACTCAGGTTAAAGTGACATTTTCTCTTGATCATGGTTGAAAACTGATAAATCAACCTCCCCGCGTATGACCACTCCTATTTGTATTGTAGTTGAACATGCTGTTGGTCTCTGAGCCTAGGCCCTCAGTAGCACTATACACACTAGGGATGCACAGTATCCACATATTTGCGATTCGACTGAATTTCGAATCCTTCATGCAGGATTCAGCCGAATCACAAACTGAATCAAAGCCCTAATTTAAATATTCTTGTGCCATGTTCAAAGTTGCCTCTATATGGTGTGTTTTCATGTGTGCACACACAAATTTTGAGGCCAGCACACAAAACTAATTGTGGTGCCCACAAAGAATTTTGTGTGTAAATACAATGGTATTAATTCTGACCGTAGCACACAATTTTTTAAAAACTGCGCACACAAGTTTAAAATGTGCTCACAAAAGATTTTTTGCACACATAGCCCAGAAGGAATTAGAGGGAACATCGGTCATGTTTATGCATCCAAAATTGGTGAGCGAAGGCTTGGGTGCCAATTCACTAAGGGTCGAATATCGAGGGTTAATTAACCCTCGATATTCGACTGGGAATTAAAATCCTTCGACTTCGAATATTGAAGTCAAAGGATTTTAGCGCAGAGAGTTTGATCGAACGATCGAAGGATTATTTCTTCGATCGAACGATTAAATCCTTCGAATCGAATCATTCGAAGGATTTTAATCCAACGATCGAAGGAATATCCTTCAATCAAAAAAACTTAGGAAAGCCTACGGGGACCTTCCCCATAGGCTAACATTGAGTTCGGTAGCTTTTAGTTGGCGAACTAGGGGGTTGAAGTTTTTTCTTAAAGAGACAGTACTTCGATTATCAAATGGTCGAATAGTCAAACGATTTTTAGTTTGAATCCTTCGATTCGAAGTCGAAGTCGTAGTTGAAGGTCGAAGTTGCCCATTCCATGGTCGAAGTAGCCCAAAAAACACTTAGAAATTCAAAGTTTTTTTACTTCGAATCCTTCACTCGAAGTTAGTGAATCGGCCCCATAGTATGTGACAAATTGTCCCCGAATCAAGGCATTCGATTTGGTTAAGCCTGGCGACTGTATTTGGCTGACTGCGAATCCAGCTGAAAAGGACTAAGATTTGTCCGAATTCTGAACCAAATCCTGGATTTGGTGCATGCCTAACACAATTTGCCGTGCATTAATATTGTTGCCCATAGACCAGTGATCCCCAACCAGTAGCTCGTGAGCAACATGTTGCTCTCC
Source organism: Xenopus laevis (assembly GCF_017654675.1). Taxonomy (NCBI): domain Eukaryota; kingdom Metazoa; phylum Chordata; class Amphibia; order Anura; family Pipidae; genus Xenopus; species Xenopus laevis. The sequence goes on from NC_054374.1 coordinate 10,109,680, forward strand.
AACCCCTTGGATGTTGCTCTCAGGGGCCTCAAAGCAGGTGCTTATTTTTGAATTCCAGGCTTGGAGGCAAGTTTTGGGTGTATAAAAACCAGGAATACTGCCAAACAGAGCCTCAATGTAGGTTGACAATCCACATAGGGGTTACCAAATGACCAATCACAGTACTATTTGGCACCTCAAGAACATTTTTCATGCTTGTGTTGCTCCTCAACTCCTTTTACTTCTGAATATTGCTCATGAGTTCAAAAGGTTGGGGATCCCTGCCATAGACTTTAATAAATTTTGCTGAATTTTTGCTGTTTCTCAAATTTTTGCCAAAGTGAAGCAGGTCAGATTCGCCCATCACTACACACACACAATAATTCCCCAAAGTGACAATGAGCATTGTAAGGTAGTGATGGGCGAATTTATTCGCCAGGTGCGAATTCGCACGAAATTCGTAATTTTTATGCGAAGCGCCGCAAATTCGCCCATCACTATTGTAAGGTGCTAATGTCAGATGAAGGGCTTCTTGTTTTTCTGCTGCCTATTAATTCAAAATATCTCTTAATGATTCACAATGTTTTGACTGCAGAGATCAAAATGCCAAGAGCGGCACCACGGCCCCAAAAGTACTGCAGTTTAATCTCTTCTTTCACTCTGATCAAAATATTACTCCAAGTAAACATGTAGCATTGATTATGTGTTAGCATATGCCAAAATATGATGAATTAAGAAATGAGCACATTAACATTTTGATCCGCTTCTTAGCTTTGTTGCCGTTTCTGATCTGTAAGACGCAGAGGCTTCAGCCGAGTTGCCCCTCTTAAAATATGAAGCCGCAATATTTCATCAGAACGCCATGTGTTAATGTGCATCAGCTTCTCAAAGTTAATGCTCCTTGTGTATGCTGAGATCATGTTAGAAACCAAATTCCAGAGTATTGTCCTTAATTCCCGCTGATTTTCATTAGATCAATATATTTGATTTGTTTGCTCTGCCAGCTCCCTTGATAACACTAGGAATTGATTTTGCTAAATGGGAAATTAAAATGACTTACATCTGTTTGCAAAATGATTAAAAGTTTGATAAGCTTCGTCGCTATTAAAAACTGGGCCATTCAATACAGTCCAGTTCAGATACTGTCATTTGCATAAACAATCAAGAAAAGATAAGTGCATTAATCTCCAGCTTTATTTGCACTAGATTTAATGGAATGAGAAGGCAGGGGGGAAACTGTTTTAGTTTAACTTAAAAGGGAAACTATTTTAGCTTTATAAATGCCTTGTTTTTTTTTTTTCTTCCCTTTATTTTCTAAAACTGCAATATAAAATGATTGTTTAATGTGTACATTTCTTTGTCATCATAATTGTATTAATGCAGCAATGCATCAATATTATCCGCCATTGTTTACCCCTTGGTTGAAGAATTAACCCGAGAACCAATTGAAAACCTTTATAACCACTTAAAGCATTGATTCTATTGCAAATGTTCTCTACACACTTGAAATGAACATATTTTTACATTATCTAAAGCCAGATATACGAATACGTATTATTTACGCTTTCTTACTCAGCTGATGCAGATATAATATGATTTGTAAAGCAAAAATAAAAGTGTTTCAGAAGGATTACTAAAATAATGATTATTTCTATTCTTGTCCATTTTTGTATAGTACTTTAGATGTATCATATTGTCAACACAGTAGTAGCTGTTTAGTTTAAGGGTCAATGCACTGTACCCTTTCTACCTGATTTCTTCTCTATCTTCAACTATTTCTCTTTGTCTCTCCTTGTAACATAGCTGTGTACTTGTATTTTGCCCTAATTAACTGACTGCTGTCTTGGCATTTCCTTTACTGCTATTGACTTTCTGTATTCTTATCTAGATGTTGATTACCTTTGTAAATCTAAGCTCCAAAATTATTTTTTTTATATCTAATTTGCGTTAAATTAAATGTAGTATTGCTCCATGTTCAGCGGCGTAACTAGATATTACTGGGCCCCATAGCAAATTATATTTCAGGCCACCAAAATGTCTAGAGATTGACCAGTTTTACCAGTATTTATTAAAATTGTATAGGATCTAGGGCCTCATGGGGCTCCTATACTTCCTGTGCCCCCCTACAGCCACAAGGGGCCTCTTCCTCTGTAGTTACACCCCTGTCCATCAGCTTTTTTTCAAAAGGGCACTGCTCCTGAAGTGGGTAACATAAAGCATATCATGAATGCTTGAATGTGTAGTTGAGGGGCGAATTTGTCCTGTTTCGATTTCAACTAAAAAATTGCAAATTTCCTGCGAAATTAGCGAAATGGGAAAAAATTAGCAAAAGGCGATTTTGTGACACCGGCGTCAATCCACGAGCATCAAAATTGACGCTGGTGACAATTCTGACACTGGCAACAATTTGACGCACAGTAAGGTCAATGGCCGTTCTTTTGTCGCCTGCGTTAAATAAACTTTTTGCCGCCAATTTTTTTTATCGCCGGCGGCAAATAAATTCACTCATCACTATGAATGTGCTCTTCAAGAATGGTTCCTCTACCAACACTCATATTTACTTTGCTCGAGTGAAGGAATAGAATAAAAAAAAACTTCGAATTTCGAATGTTTTTTTTAGGCTACTTCGACCATCGAATTGGCTACTGCGACCTTCGAATACGACTTCGAATCGAACAATTCGAAGTAAAAAGCTTTCGAATATTCGACCATTTAATAGTCGAAGTACTGTCTCTTTAAAAAAAACTTCGACCCCCCTACTTCGCCACCTAAAACCTTCCGAGCATCAATGTTAGGTCCCCATAGTCTTTCCTATGTTTTTTTGGTCGTAGAAAAATCGTTTGATCGATGGATTAAAATCCTTAGAATCGTTTGATTCAAAGGATTTAATCGTTCGATCGAACGATTTTTCGCTCGATCGAACTAATTGTGATAAATCCTTCAACTTCGAAGTCGAAGGATTTACATTCGGCAGTTGAATATCGAGGGTTAATTAACCCTCGATATTCGACCATATGTAAATCTGCCCCTCAATCTCATTCTGAGGCTAGAGTTTTATCTTAGGTTAGGGACAGCTTGTCTCACTGAACCATCTGAAATGTTGCTCTTACCAGTATATAATTAATATGTGCCCCAAACTCAGCTGCGGAAGTGCAGAAGGATTGCCAAACAGCCAAGGGAAAATTTTTTAAAAATTATATAAAAAATTATAAAAAAGGTAAAGTGCACACTTTAGCTTAATACTTTGTAAATTGACAGGAAATTTGAGTAATAGTGATGGGCGAATCTGTCCCATTTTGCTTTGCCAAATAAATCGTGAAAATTTCATGAAACTGCGAAAATTTGCAAAAATGCATTTAAGTCAATGGGTGTCCGGAAAATGTTGATGCACGTAAATTTTTATGTGCACCCCAATTTTGTTGCACGACAACTTTTTTTGTCTCAGTGGATTTTTTGTCTGCAAATTTTTAATGTAGTTTCACGAAAAATATTTGCGGGCTGCGAAATGTGGAAATTCACCGCAAGTCCATGCCAGCCGAATTTAATCACCAGTAATAATCTAAACAAAGTGCAAAGAAAGCATTGCAGTCTAAGTATGGAACCTGGGTAATAACTAAATACCAAACTGACTCATGGGAGGTTATTTACTAAAATCTGAATTTTTCTCATTATCTAAATAAAAAAAGCCCGTCCAAACTCCCATCCATGATTTTACCTTAATTATCATTAAAAAACATGATAAAATCGGTTCAGAAAAAAAACTCGAACTCAAATTTTTCCTTATATCGCTCAAAACCTGCACATTTTTTGGATTTTCGGATGAAGCTCAGCGGAATCCATGATATCCTCAAATTTGAAATGGGACCTTTGCCATTGACTTCTACAGGACCTCGACGGGTTGGAGAGGGAGTATTTACTTATTCGGACTTTTAGCAGCCTCTGTTTTTTTTCTTTCCACTAAAAATTCAACCTCCCTCAAAGGGAACCCATCACATGTTCTTTATGCGGGTTATTTATTAAAGTCTGAATCACAAAATTTTAGTTTTTTTAAGTACAAAGTTAAAAAAACAAAAATTTTGTGATTCAGACTTTAATTGACTTCATCGACTGCGGAAATGACTGTGGAAATGATATCAAAATAGTCATATAGGCATTGGTGCTTTTTGTTACCTGCTGTTATTTCTATTTATTCAGGTGAGGGCAACTTTGCAGCAGTTGTGGGATTAGTGCAAAATGTACTGTTTGTACTATCCAATATCAGAAGCTGAAGGACGACATTACATATGCTTTCTTTTATAGCCAGCTATTTTCAAAATATTAAATCAAGAGCTATGATACCTAAAATATATTGTTTTCATCAGAAACCCACAAGAGAAATGGTTAAAAGCTGTTTAATGGCATGATTACAGACCTTAAGGGATCTATATTAAAGCGAATAAAACTTTAAATGACAGTGATCATTTCCAAGTCAATACCCAGAATTGTTTGCTGTCGCACTGTGGATTAATGATGTTTTTTTATCAGTGGTAGAAAAAGAACAAAATGTACTTTGGTCCTTCACTCTTGCTTCAGTGTACAATCTGCTCTCAGACATAAAAACTGTGCCTCAGTGACTTTTCTATTGCCTCAGAACTTTAGTGTTGTTTTACATTACCAGTCTGAAGGATATTACTTACCAGTGAATCTCTTGAAGTACATGAAACAAAACTCACTGTATGCCAAGATATCAGCAAAGATCCATCTAAGCATGATGTTGTGAGTTATTGAAAATAAATCAGAGAAAATAAAAATTGTTGAAGTGTACCTACCTGTAGAATTATAATCCTTGACTGCATACATCTCTGTTCTTTTGCATGTCAAGGTCAGAACGTTGGTGAACTGCCTGTGGGCATTGCTCGGCTATGGTAAATAAAAAATAGACCACCTACTGTATGGGGCCCATTCACTAAGTTCGGGTGAAGGAATAGAGGAAAAATAGTTTGAATTTCGAATGTTTTTTTTTGGCTACTTCGAACATGGAATTGGCTACTTCGACCTTCGACTTCGAATCGAACGATTCGAACTTAAAATCATTTGAATAATCGATGTACTGTCTCTTTAAAAATTTCTTCGGCCCCCTAGTTTGCCACCTAAAACCTACCGAGGGCAATGTTAGCCTATGGGAAAGGTCCCCATAGGCTTGCTTACAATTTTCTGATCGAAGGATAATCCTTTGATCGATGGATTAAAATTATTCCTTCGATCATTCGATCAAACGAATTGCGCAAAATCCTTCGACTTCGATATTCGAAGTCGAAGGATTTTAATTCGGCAGTCGAATATCGAGGGTTAATTAACCCTCGATATTCGACCCTGGGTACATCTGCCCCATGTATCAGAGCCGTGCAATGATGAAGATGAAGGTCGGTCTTTGAGGTTTTTATAATGGTTGTAAGTAACAGTGATATCATTTCCTGCTATTATTACTGATGAGTTTTACTGTTAGAATTAGTAGAGAAGTATGTTGTCAGTTTAGAGTGTAGAGGAGAAGAGAGTGCCTAACCCTCCAACTTCACAGCTTTCCAGGCAGCTGCCCAGACAGTGGCATCTCATCATTAGGCCAGGAGACAAGGGACATATGCCTGGGGGATGATGTGTGAACCAGACAGCACCTGGGGGAGCTAAGCCTGCAACAATTCCACACTGACCTCAGAAAGAAAGAGAGATCTAAAACTCTTATCTAGTATAAGTAATTCTAAAGCAACTGGACTAGGCATGAAGAAGTTGCTTGAGTAGTGAAATGTCTTCAATGATTACTCGGCAAGTTTAGTTGTTTTAGAATTACTTATACTTGATATACCATGACCTGGATACATGAAAATCTTCATAGTCATCATTGTGCAAAGCTTTCTAAGCTGCAAGATGATTAGGAGACAACTGATGCAACTGTTAGGTATGCCATTGACCAAGTTTTCTGTAATCGATAGTAAGCCTGCCCTGGGAATTCCCCAAAGTATAAAAGGCTACTAGGAGGATAATGGCAGAACAACAAAAAAGTGACTCTAATTGGAGGACCCCTCAGTAGCTGGGTGACAGGAGGTCTCTATCATCTATCGATCTATCTATCTATCTATCTATCTATCTATCTATCTATCTATCTATCTATCTATCTATCTACTATCTATCTATCTACCTATATCTACTAACCTCTATCTATCATCTATCTATCTATCTATCTATCTACCTATATCTACTTACCTCTATCTATCTATCTATCTATCTATCTATCTATCTATCTATCTATCTATCTATCTATCTATCTACCTATATCTACTTACCTCTATCTATCTATCTATCTATCTATCTATCTATCTATCTATCTATCTATCTATCTATCTATCTATCTATCTATCTATCTATCTATCTATCTATCTATCTACCTATATCTACTTACCTCTATCTATCTATCTATCTATCTATCTATCTATCTATCTATCTATCTATCTATCTATCTATCTATCTATCTATCTATCTATCTATCATCTATCTATCTATCTATCTATCTATCTATCTATCTATCTATCATCTATCTATCTATCTATCTATCTATCTATCTATCTATCTATCATCTATCTATCTATCTATCTATCTATCTATCTATCCTCTGCCTTATATATCTTGCCATGAACTGAAATAATAATGTTGGGAAACAGTTGATCTAAAGCAGCAATATCAGAATTGTTTCCCATTCCTCAGAGTGCAATAAGCAATAAAAAATGACTAGTTCTTGTCATGCACTGGCAGAGAGGTGGAAACAAGCAAGCGGATCCCAAAGAGCTCTCTCTGGTGAAATGTAAATGTATTCTGTGTATAATAACTTACATCATTTTTGCAAAGTACATAAAAGTTCTGCTTCCCTCTACTCCTTTGCTGTTTTTTATAGACTGTTACCTTTTATAATTAGAATAGGGTAGTAAAAAGTAGTTAGGTATTTTGTTCCAATATCTAAATTCAGAAAGAATTTGCCTTGTTTCCATGGATACTGACTTGCTGCACTCAAGGAAAAAAAGACAACGTGGAAATAAAGAGAAATCCCTGTAAGTCCACTGGGTGGGGCAGGAGTCTTATAATAATCCCAGTGCTCGGCTTCAGGAAAACTGCAGCCTAAGCCAAATGGCTTCTTATAAAATTACTGTTTTGCTCTTGTATATTTCCTCATTATTGGATTTTTTTTATTAGAAGGATTTAAAGTCATGTTTACCGTAATAAGCAACCCTGTAAAATCCGCAGTGGGATGTAGCCAAAGCCATGAATTGTAACGTAAGATGGGTCTCTACTTTAACATGAAAATATAATATTTATGTTGTCTGCTCCCAGACTTTAATTAAAATTTCAATTAACGTTGGTGCAATTTAACACAATTTTATGTGTATCTTGGTTAACAATATTAGGTCTTACGATGTTGAAAAAAATCTTGTGCTCAAGACTGGTCTTTCCTTCTCTGCTCTAAATAATGGGAAAGATATTAATGAACATTAGTAGCCATAAATGGCATAATACATTTATGGGTATAGAATTTGTTGTCATTTCAGGCAATTAAAATATATGTGTATGCCTTTATATATGTCCTTCTTTAATGTCAATTCACTTTTTTTTTTACCCACATTAAGTGATCAAGGTTAATGTGTCCTCCACTGAGTTTTGGGCTGCAGACAACCAGGTTCATATACTAACCCTGGTCAGATTTGCTCCAAGGCTGTAACCCACTTACAACTATTGATGGGAGAATTTGTCCCGTTTCGCTGAAAAATTTCCAGCGAAATTCACGAATCGACGAGAAATTTGCAAAACACATTGAAGTCAATGGGGTCAAAATTATTTAGTTAGACTTTATACACACGCCTATTTTGTCCAAATGCATTTTAATTTGCATTTAATTTTAACGAGCAACAATTTTTATGTGCGTGACTATTCTGGCACGCACCCAAATTTTTTTGACGTGCTGGTTTTTTTACCTGCGAATTACCACCGCAGTTTTGCGAATTTATTCCGTGAAATGCAGAAATTCGCTGTGATGAATCACTAATTACAACTAGGGATGAGCGAATTTGACCCGTTTCATTTCGCCAAAAATTTGCCGCCGGCAAAATGTTGCCGACGCCTGTTATATTCTATCGGCGTCCAAAAAAATTTGACACGCGGCAAAATTTTTTTGACGCACGTCTTTTTTTTTTTTTGATGCACAATGCCATACAAGTCTATGGGCGTCATTTTTGCTGAGAAACAAGGCGAAAAAATTCACCCATCCATAATTATAACCAATCAGTGAGTGCCTTTTGTTCAGTTATATGTAGGAAGAACTACAGAAAGCTGATGTTTGAATAGGTTACTGCTCTATCCCCATCAATTGTAAATAAACTCAAGCTGATCTCCAGGTGAGGTTGGACCTCCTAGCAGTGACATAGGAAATCCTTTTTTTGTCTCTTTTGTGATATTACATATCCTGGTGTTTGTATGGAATTTCCTGATTCATGAAAATAACTGTTCTGGAATTGACCCCATGATTTGAAGCCTTCCTAAATGTTTTGGTTAACCAAATAATTGGTGGAGCCTTTGAGCATTCTAGTGTAGCAATGTTCCCCCCATCAAATTCTTTTTTGTTGCCTGACAATTTTTTTCACTCATTGGAGTCAATGAGGTCATTTTTGCAGTGATACTCTCTGAAAAATTGTGCTCATCACTAATTAGAGGGAACATTGTGCTGTAGATACCTGGGATCTGTAGCCTTCTGGGATCTGTAGCCTCCTCATTCACATCATTATTTACACTGCTATAGCTCTCAGAATAACATCTTAAGAATAAACGCTGGAGAACCACAGCAAATTCAGTGTAATTTTATTTCTCACAACATGTTTCGGATATAAATATCCTTCAACTGTGAATATTACTCGACAAACAAGGTAATAATATTTGCAAAGAAACCTGCAGGGCTACAGCCCTATTCTGCTACTGCAGGAATTCTTACATTGTAGAAGGAGTCCTGTGTTCCGCTACAGGTGAGAACAGGTGCACTATGATTTGCCTCCATGCAGGGTTGTGATACCCCTACCTGGGAAATTCTCTCATCTGCAATCACACACACACAGAGGAGAGGTTGATGGGTTTATTTGCTGGACCTTTAAATAACTGTGATACCTACAGCCTTCCAGTCAGGAGCAACTTTACATAATATTTCCGGTGGTTTTATGTATGTTTTATGAGCTGCTGGGGGGCATCCCCACTTATGTGGCAGTTTTTTCAGAGTCCGGAGAAGGACTCACTTTGACTTTCCGTTCCCAGAAAAGAGCACACTTTGCTCTTCAGAGCCCCTTCCCTTCTGCATTCTAAATAGAGCGCGCTTTTCTGCCACTGGGGTTCCCTACACACAAAGTTCTCTCTGGGATCTTGCAGCACCTCCTTTTCACTCTGCTGCTTCTCTCTCAGCACTACTTCCTGTGCAGCACTTCCTTCCTGTCAGGTTCAATCCCAGCACTTCCTGTGCAGCACTTCCTTCCTGTCAGCTCACAGGAGTGGTGACTCCTCCCCCTCCTTGCACAGAATAACACAGAGGAGAGACAAATATAAACAGCTCCCTTACACATACTTATAGTACTTCAGCTATTTCAAGGAGACCGTTGTGCATAAATTCACATGGAGAGTGTGCAGTAGCTTCTGAACAAATTCTAATAAACAAGAACTGTGCAAAGAACATGTAAATAACACCTTCCTTGTCTAACCCCCTCACAATATATGCTTTTTGCAATTAATAAGGTATCAACAGGCTCTGAATCTACAGCAAATGCTTCCACCATTGTTAAAGTGATGGATATTTCTGTGCATAATGGGGGAATGTACATTGTAGCTACAGCATCACTATACTTTCTACCAAGGCAATGCAGCTACACTGGTGCCTCTGCTGTGATGATTCTGATATTCATGAAGTGTCAGCTCTTGTCACTCATGTAATTCAGCATTTTGACCCCTAACAGTGACTCTTCTTGGTGATGGCCTGCATCCTCTTTGTTTCTCAACCAAAAAAGCTACAGGAAAAAGCTTTCATTTTCATATTTTTATTTACCTACTTCATAATACAGCAACTGTCTGTGTCCTTATTAAAGTGCATAGGTTGGAATGTATTGTTACCCATATATATAAATATTTTGATCAATTAAATTACATTTAATTTTAACAGCATTCTCGTAATTTGTCTTCAGTATTGTGATATATGATAGTTTCCTTTGTACTTCAGTTTCGCTTATAAAAACAACATTAGTTACACAAGAAGAAATGAGATAGACTATAACAGTATAGAAACGTGAGCTATAGCCTTGTTCTGAGTTTCCATTTGTATTTTGAAGAAACAAAGAGCTACAGCACCATATACTAAGTATAATTGGTCTTCCTCGGGCTCCTTTGTATTTCCACAAACCTCTCATACAAGTTCCCGATGCCTCTGCTTAACAAAGAGATGGATAGAACAGATGCAGAGATTTGCAGAAAACCTTGACAACAACAAAGAAGTGGAGCTATACATTGTATATTCAGGAGCACAAGCACCTCATACAAAGGATTTCCAAGCCCATGCCCTTTCAATGTGTCATTGTTATACTTAATTCTACTAAATAAAGAGACAGCATCTTCAGAAATAATGTGTCCAACCACATGCATGTGCATCATATCTTTAAAGGCTATCATTTTATCCCTGGTTATGTTTCATATATGCCAGAGATATAAGGATAATTATACATTTTAACAGTGTCATGTTTACTCATGAAAACATGCGGATACAATGAATGGATTCATTTTAATCATTACATTGTTGGCATATTTAACAGAGAAATAAACACTACAAGACAGATTTATGAAAGTGAACATGATAGAATTGATCCAACTAAATGATCGAATTGATTCAATAAATATTGATTAAAATTCATATTTAGCATTGTCATAACCTTCATGTTTCCTGAGGCCAAAGCCACCAAAAGAACAAATAGTCTTGGATATGAAATAAAGCTATGGCTATGGGCAGTGATGCATATTCTTTACAATTCATCTTCAATTTGGATCAATCGGTATTTATAGGGATCAGATCCTGGAGGCAAAAGCATCTTTCCAAGCAGATCAGTAAAACCCAATTGATCCATAATTGATTGATGCTGTAATATACGTGAATAGTGATGGGCGAATAAATTCACCAGACATGAATTTGTGGCGAATTTTCACGTTTGGCCGCAAGCAAATTAATTTGTGAAACTGTGGCGACATTTCACCAACAAAAACTCCGCCGCATCAAGAAAAAAAATTGTTGCTCGTCAAAATTATTCTGATGCCCATTGGCTGGATTTGGACCAAATAGTCACGCGTATAAAAATTGTCTAGTAATAGTTTGATTAAGAATTATCCAAACTAGTTTAGATAACAGAACCCGTACCTGTTATTGTGAATCTTATTCTGCATTTGCCCATTCTTATGAAGATTATGTTTATTCATTACTCATCTCCTTGTTGTCTTTTTTTCATTAGTTTTCAGGCAGTTGAACACATCAGGTCAGGTGAATATTAGATTAAGTTATCTTTTGAATGTTTATTTTCTTCCTTGAAGGGGTTCCTCATCTTCATTTGTATTTATCTTTTGTTTGTTGAATGGAACTGGGGCTAAGGTCCGCATTGGCATGACTCCACCTCCCCCTTACTGTATATTATTGGGGGATAAGCAGTCAAGCATCAGGACTGATGCCCTCCTTGTGATTGATGTCAGATCTGGGTGGGCTACACACCATCCACATTGGCCAAGGGAGACAAAGGCAGGATATTCTATGCATAGAATAAGGTACTTTTAAATAGACAGCAATAAAGAGCACATATAGCCACCATTCAACTTAATATAAAATTTCTCAGAGTGCTCTTCTGAGCACTTTTGCATTTTATATTATGTATTTTTTGGTTTTCATGATATGGTGCACAGGCACCCATTTCCGTTCTGTCATGCAAGGTGCTGGTGCTGGACATAACAGTAAAAACTAACTGATAAAGGAAGTATCTCCTTACAGTTTTCAGCTCACTTGTATTGCTCTGAGTAACAGTAGCTTTAGAAGTGAGTGGAGAAGAGCCAGGATTTGTTTCCTGCATAAGTAACTTTTTTTGATTCTGTCCGATTGCTAATGTGACAGAACAGCAGAGAATATTCCCTACCCATACATATTAGTAGTGCTAAACTGCTGTTATCATGAAAATAAAATAAGAAATATAATTTAAAAACAATCCCAATTAATACACGGTAGCAAGCAATAGAGCAATTTGCAGGGTGGTATTATACATGTTTCATTCGAAATCCTCTAATTATATTACAGATGAAAAGGTCCTTTCTGTAGTTTCAAAGTCTTTATTTTAGACTTAACATTTTTTTTTGTTTATAACCTTTAAATTCCACACATTTTATACATTTTTATTACCTTACATAAAGAATAAGAAGGAAATTCATTTTGCTAGGAAGCACTACAAATGAGATGGATTTCTAAGACTCCCTTTCACTAGAATACTTCAATAAGTATAATGAGTTATAAGATAGGGTTGCCAAGAGGTGCCTTCTGTTGCACTTCATCATTACCTACATTCCAAACATCTGAGACTATGCCAAGCTAATTAGCAAGTTCACTGCCTGTTTTATTGAGAGCAACAGAATCCAAAACAGGTCAGAATCATGCAGCAAACCCATCTTTCTCACTTGTCTGTTAGTTATAAACCATACATGTGTCACGGTCGGCACCCTAAACCAGAACTAGTGCCAAGCTCCCTGGTCTCGGCTCGGCTTCACCAGTAGTGTGACTGCCTTTGGCTTCGGGAGGAGCCCTCAGTGTACTCAGATGCCACCAGCAAGGCGAGGAGTTCTGGCAAGCAAAGGGGCACGAGAGTTGTTGAAGTCAGTTAGGCCGAAGGTCGCGGTACAACAACGTAAGACGGATTCGTGGTCAGACTGGCCGGGTCGAGGCAGGCAGATAGCTAGAATTGTCAGGCAGGCAAGGGTCAAAACCGGGTAATCAATCAGATGGGATGAGGCAGAATCAGAGTCAAATAACAGGCAGAGGTCAAACCAGAACGTCAAACAGGAGGGTTAAGCAGAATCAAGGTCGGCTTCAGGCAAGGGTCAGGTTCCAGAGATCAGAGTAGTCAAACAGGCAGGCAAGGGTCAAAACAGGTAATCAGAATCAGGTTCAAACAGAATAGCAACAGCTAACAGCACCAGGAAACAAATCCTATCACGGGCAATGACATAGGAAAAAATGTGCCTTTAAATATGCATGCACCTATAAATTGCGGAAGTTCGCGCGCACTAAGAAGCCGGCATTGAAGGAGAAGGAGCGGGCGTCCCCGCACCACCACTAGACCACCAGGGTGAGATTTTGTTACAACATGGTTACCATGTATGGCTTATATAGATATCAGTCTAAGCAGAAAATCTCAATTCCCATCATCATCTTTCATTTAGCAATGAAAGCATTAAGTTTGCTTTTGTGTTCTGCCTGTGGTATTGTATTGGATTTATATTGAAATACAAGTGTACACAGTGCAAAGCAGAAACACAAACAGGGATACAGATAATATAAATTGAACATTGAGTGTAGTGCTTGCATGTTCCTGTAGCTGGATGGTTGGATAGATGACTTGGGTAAGAATGAGTGGGATGGTTCAGTCTTGTGAATTATAACCACCACACTTACTTGTATTCATAATTGTAAACGTATCAAGTATGTTTAACTGAAGTGGCTATCACACATGGCCTCATCACTGATTTTGTCCCATTTTGCTTAGTGGGAAAATTTGTGAATTTTCAGCAAAATTCACGGCAAAAAATTCAGCATCAATTTGTCCAATTGCATTAAAGTCAATGGATGTCGAAATTGTCACCGACGTCAAAATTGTGTTCAGCGTCAAAAAATTTTGCAGACGGCAAAACTTGGAAATTTGCAGCGAATTTGCTCCTGGTGCATAAATTTACCCATCACTAGAAATGAGTAAACATTCACCTTCAAATCTCACCGTACTGTCCTTCAAATTGGACATTCAGGCGTATCTAAGAGAACAAATGGACAATAACCCCACTTCTCACCCTAACTGGCCTTCAGGTTGAGCTCTTCCTTCTGCTGCACCAAACTCCACAGTTTGGACCTATCAAGCAAAAGGTTGAAGAATAACTGATGTTCTTAAGACCCAGGTGCCCATGTTTGGTTCTTGTTATCTACCAACTGATTAGATTCAGTTCATCTCACAATTTAGTTAATTCATAATACTGAGACAGTCTGATTAGTCTAGTCTGCACCACCAAGGTTTTCAGGCATCAGTTAAATAAATATGATGGAGACACCAAGATCATGTCTGGTCTAAGAAGTGCCAAAAACCTAGTGTAGAGATAGTATTCTCCTTTAAATTATGATGGCTGAAGACATGAAAACTACAGATCAGCCCACAGTAGTGATGGGCAAATCTGTGGGCAAAAAAATGGGCGTCAAAATAAATTTAGGCAATTTTTATACGCGTGACTATTTGGTCCAAATGCATTAAAGTCAATGGGCGTCTGAACAATTTTGACGCGCAACAATTTTAATGCGCACAACTATCTTGATGTGTGTCAATTTTTTTTTTGACGCAGCAGATTTTTCGCTGGCAAATGGTCGTCACAGTCACAAATTAATTTGCTTGTGGCAAAACACAGAAATTGCCACGAATTTGTCTCTGGCGAATTTATTCACCCATTACTAACCGACAGTAATAGGTTCTAGCTTTAGTCTCAAGCAGTTCAAATTGGAGGAACTGTTATACTGAGCACATACAGAGACTGAGCATGTCCAACCAAGAGGATAGGTCAGTGTTAGTAACTATGCCTTGTTGAATAATTTAATGTACTTTCCTAAGGAAAAAATATCTCTGAGCAATCAGAATAAACATATTGCTATTAATATTCGAAGTCCCACTTTTAAGACACGGACAGCAAATATGAAAGAGACTTTATATTTCAACTTTCCTTCTGAGCCATGATATTTGCAGAATATTTTTTATTGCTTTTTAATCTATATCCCGGCTAAACGTGATATGCATTTGTATCTAATCTATGCCGACAGCCAAATCCCACTCTGTAAATTTGCTCTGAAATAACTGTGGTGAATTCCCGGGACTTTGCTTTGATCAAATTATTTGAACTGTTGTTTAAGCTGTGAACTGCTGTGAATTTATTATTATTTTTTTTGCTATGAAAAGCTATTAACATGTTCACTCGGAGCCCTTGGCTTTCATTTTGAAGTGACAAGTCACAGGTCACAGAGCACTAATATTGAGATTTGGGAAAGGGTCCTATCACGATGAAGCTTTTAGCCTTTTTTTATACCCTAAAGCCATTTACAATAGAAATATATTTTACCATTCGGTATTATTCACATTTAACGTGGAATTGTTACACAGAATTGATGCAATGCAATTGACCCTATTCTAGATTATTATATTGAGCTTTGTAGCTTTTTTTAGCGCCTGGAGGAGTTTGTCAGAATTAAATTACATTGATTTAAAACTTCTCCAGTGCAAATGGGGTAAATAACATGTCCAACTTGCAATAGACATTTTATTTGTTGGGGTGCAAGTTCTCTTTCTTCATTATTATGTTCTCACTGAAAAACAGACTGTTATTTAAGGGCTGCTTAAATCAGAATTCTATGCGGTGTGTAATATTCCAGTAGAATTTTAACATTTTATTAAAGCCATCGAAGATTTATTTTTGAAGTTTCTAAGTTTAAAGCAGGCAAAAGATTGTTTTTTATGTTTTATCCCAGCAGACCAACTGTAAATTCATGCGGAAGCCAAGGCGGCCTGCTTTTGATTTAGATGCTTCATAACTTAGCCTTTTTTCTGACATTCCTTTACTTGGTTTGCTATAAAAACACAGCATGGGGACTGTTTTTAATCTATACCAAGAACACAAAAAAGCTCTTGTACAGCAAAATATTGTTATATGATTTTATGGGGGAGGGTGGACGTCATGGAGTTGGCAGTTAACCTCAAGCACATTTGCCTTTCGAGTGCAATTCAACTCTGTCCACTCAGCCACTCCATCTTGTTTGATCAAAGCTGTTCAATCCATCTTAACAACACTAAAAATGGCTATACATGCACAGACCACATTGTATAAAATTAACATTTTCTACAATTATCCGTGCATGTATGGTGGCTTGCCATATTCTAATAAGAATTTTTGACCCAGTAAGAGATTACACTTTACAAGTACATTAGAGGACATTATAGACAAATAGTAGGGGACCTTTTTACCCATAAAGTAGATCACCGTACCAGAGGCCTCCCCTTTAGACTAGAAGAAAAGAACTTTCATTTGAAGCAACGTAGGGGGTTCATCACAGTCAGGACAGTGAGGTTGTGGAATGCACTGCCGGGTGATGTTGTGATGCTGATTCAGTTAATGACTATAAGAGGGACTTGGATGATTTCTTGGACAGACATAATATCAAAGGCTATTGTGATACTAAGCTCTATAGTTAGTATAGGTATGGGTATATATAGTTTACAGTATTTAAATGTATAGAGGGTCAGTATGAGTGTGTGTGTGTATGGATGATGGGTTTCATTTGGAGGAGTTGAACTAGATGGACTTTGGTCTTTTTGCAAATTGATTTAACTATGTAACTATGTCTCTACCCCTAGGTCAGGAATTCCTGGTTTAGGATATGACTCCTAGTCATATCAGGATTCATTTGCAAGGAATTACATCTACTAGTTAGGTCAGATTTGATATTCTTTTTGGGAATCACGTGTGGTCTGATCAAATCGCATCAGCTGCATTTAAAAATGCGAAACGTGTGATTTTTCAGTTTTAACTGAATGGACAAAGGACCAGCATTATTGCAGATGTGCATGAGGCCTTAAAGAAAAGCATTCCAAATAATACCCTATTGTATTATAATTACTACTGTTATACAATATCAACAGAAACTCAAAGGAAAATCAGATGTAAAGGATATATTGCATATAATAAAAATTTGATGCTCTCTCTCTCTCTCTCTCTCTCTCTCTCTATTTTCTGTTACTTTTCCTAATCATAACTTGTATTTTGTATGTAATTTGTAATATTTCCTGCAGTAAATGTAGTACTTTGAACCACTTTTAGCTTCACCATCTTGTATAAAGCCATTTGGTGAGAGATATACATCACAAACTCTTTACCCCTAATGGCAATTCAACAAATGATTTATTGAATTAATATAGAACTGAAGGCTTTGGTAGAGTCCAACTTTGTGTTATTACAATTGAAATGGTCAAGCTTTCCATGATTCGGGCCTGAAATTTGCCACAGAAGGGATAATTCAGGAAATAAGTTTTGATTTCCAAGATCTTAAAATGATCCTGATAGTATCTGATATAGCTGGACATTAGATGTAGTTACTGTATAAAATTAAAATACAATACTAGTGATGGGCGAATTTATTCGGCAGGCACGAATTTGCGACGAATTTGCACGATTCGCCGCCGGCGAATAAATTCATGAAACGGCCACGGAAATTCACTGGCGAAAATTCACCGGCGCCGTCTTGCGAATTTTCAGCCATTTCGCGAATTTTGCTAATTTTTCGGCTTAGCGAAACCGCACAAATTCGCCCATCACTATACAATACAACATTGATGCTGGATTAAAAGGTTTGTGAAGGAAGCATGCTTGAAAATGGGGTTACACCCTGAAACGTTGCATCCACAATAAATGAGCAAGGGTTCTCCCTGCTAAAAATACCCACATTGTGCCGGTGATTCTTTAACCTTTCACATTGAATTCGAGGTTGCCAGCACCTCTTTCATCGAGCACAGGGGATTGGCAGAATTTTTAAAATTCTTTTTTAGACTTTATAGAAGCAGGAAATATTTGAAAGTAAGCATTTTTTAATCTCTAATAGCCTGACAGCTCTCTCTTATTTCTTTCAGCAGTGCAGAGCTGAAACATAAAATATAAGTACTGGATCCGGGCAAAATGTTAAATGAATTCTAGAATACATCAAAGTAATTTAGTCTTTATCATTCAAGGCAAGGTTTCGTCATAATTTCTTCACTTCTATGCCCCAATATACTTTGTGGTCAGAATTTTTTATGAGTTAAATGCTTGTGATGTATGCTTGCAGGCTTGAATCACATAGACATTTTAGTAAAGACAGTGACTTATCAAAGCAAAGGGACAACAAGTTAGAAATTGAGGTCATACAAGACATACCGTTTTTGTCTTGGGCAGGCATAAGTGATGGTTTAAAGAACATCTTAGCATAAATGAGGAACCATTAGACTAACAATGAGAGAAACTGGAATGGTTCTAGCATGTTCTTATCTTTGCATTTTGGTTTGCAAATATATGGGGATCTGACACTTTCTAATAATTCTATACAAGAATAGAGGCTAATAAACGAGACTGTGTTCTATAACTGTATTTGCTTTTGTAGTATTCTATTTTGTGTTATTTTTTTTACAGTTTGTACAAAATGATGTAAGCAATTACCATATATACTCGAGTATAAGCTGAGTTTTCAGCCCCCAAAATATGCTGAAAAACTCTACCTCGGCTTATGCTCGTGTCAAGCGCAAAAACGGTCGCCGGCGCCTACGAATAGTCACCGTCGCCTAAGAATAGTCGCCGTCGCCTAAGAATAGTCTCCAAGAATATTCGCCTGAGTCCAAGATTGGTCGCCGGCATCCAAAAATGAGACGCCAGCACCTCCAATGGGAGCAGAAACCCTCAATTTTTTGATTGAAACTTACCAGAAGCTGCTGCATTTCTCACCCTCGGCTTATACTCGAGTCAATAAGCTTTCCCAGTTTTTTGAGGTAAAATTAGGTACCTTGGCTTATACTGTGGACAGTTTATACTTGAGTATATACTTGTAGCATGGATTTTTCTTATATATTTTTTTTTTTCCTTTGCAGGGAACCTTGATAATATTTGGGGAGGGGCAATGACTGGTGTTGTTCAACAGTGTGTAAAGTGCAATTTTAGACTAAATCACCATATTTTTTGCCCAAAATCTCAGTGCCACTGTGGCCTAGCACAGAATTTTGTTTTCTGCAATTGTGTGTCAAAATGAACAGAACAGTGTGAAATTTGGAAATAAGAGACCTTCCAGGTCACAGGTTCAATACCCAATGATAGGAACTGCTACCATTGTTCCTAATTGTATTCCTGGACTTTGACTCATACCTGAACCTGTTCACACAATCCTTTTCTGCCTGCCTATTGATCTATTGTCTGAATATTGACTACGATTACTCCTGATGCCTTTTGGTTACCGCAAACTTGGAATTTATCCTAAAGCTTCCTTCTTGGTCCGGACTTCTCCGCTAGTAGTCAAATGTTTTTGAAAGCAATTAATGGTGTCAATGCATGCAACAAATGACTTTCATTATGAGCCTTTGTATGTTCAATGATGCAATGACCAGAATCATGTATTCAGTAAAGGGAAAAATGGAACCTGGAGGTTAGCATTATGAGGCAAAGATCACATATAGATCACATACTGTAGGTGACTAAAATGGTATATAAAAAATGAAAATGCTTAGGGGCCGATTACTAACTTCGAGTGAAGGATTCGAAGTAAAAAAATTTCGAATTTCGAAGTGTTTTTTGGGCTACTTTGACCATCGAATGGGCTACTACGACCTTCGACTACAACTTCGAATCGAAGGATTCAAACTAAAAATCGTTCGACCATTCGATAGTCGAAGTACTGTCTCTTTAAGAAAAAACTTCGACCCCCTAGTTCACCATCTAAAAGCTACCGAACTCAATGTCAGCCTATGGGGAAGGTCCCCATAGGCTTGGCTAACTTTTTTTGATCGAAGGATATTCCTTTGATCGTTGGATCGAAGGATTTTATCGTTCGATCGAAGGAATAATCCTTTGATCGTTCGATCGCACAAGTTGCGCTAAAATCCTTCGACTTCGATATTCGAAGTTGAAGGATTTTAATTCCCAGTCGAATATCGAGGGTTAATTAACCCTCTATATTCGACCCTTTGTGAATTGGCCCCTTAATATTGTATGCACTTATAATAATAATAATATTATTTAATTTTTTTTTCTTTTTCTGGCCCTTTTTTGGACCTGCCAACATGTAAAATAGGGCCTCAATGAAAAATCGAATGCCCCTCACATGTTAGGCCACACTTCTGATCTGCCTCAGCCATTCCCAAATTTTGTCAAACTCCACCTCTGATCTGCATGGCCACATACCAATTATGCCAGACCCTGCGATCATCCAATGCAAGTCCCACCCCTTTTGAGACCTACAATCAAACATTTCCATCTTCAATGAAAATAATGTATATGTCTGGAAATATAATACAGTAAGTCGGAAATTCATTCCAGCATCCTTATGGGCTTTTGATGATCATATGTACAATGCACACCTAAATTCCTACAAAATATTAACCGATTAAAGACAAATATACTTAATATATTTTAAATATATATACAGTAACATAAACCGGTAACATATTGAAGAATTTAATATCCCTTTATAATAAGTGTACAACCCATACTGTATTTTTTTTCCTTTAGTTAAAAAGTTATCCTAATTGAAAAAGTTTGAAATCTTGAATCCATCTGCCAGAGCTTTATAAATAGAATCGTTTGAAAAAGTCTCGTTCCCACTGGGCATATTGCAAGATACATCATCAAGATAACATGTCTGTTGAAAACGAGTCAGCTATTAGCAACTTCAAACTTTAAACAGGCTTAAAGATTCACAAAATAACTGAACAGATGTAAGCAAGCCCCCCTAGCATTTTATTGCGCATTTTTCATTGAAAGCCACTATCTTATAAAGCGTCTTATAAAGCGTAACCTAAAGCCTAATTAGGGTGGCAAAATGCATCAAGATATGGGAAATATAATCAATATAGCGAGTGCTACGGCTGTTTTCTAGTGATGGGCGAATTTGCGCCGTTTCGCTTCAGCGAAAAATCTGCGAATTTCGCACGAAATTGGCGAAATGGCGAAAAATTATCGAAACGGCGCCGGCGTCAAAAAAGACTTTTTTGACGCCGGCGCCCGTTTTTGACGCCGGCGCCCGTTTTTGACGCCAGCGTCCATTTTTCCGAAAAAAAAATTTTGACGCCGGCTAATTTTTGCCGCAAATTTTCGCAGGCGTTTCGCGAATTTATTCACTGGCGGCGAATCGCGCAAATTCGTGGCTGGCGAATAAATTCGCCCATCACTACTGTTTTCATTATCACATAACAAAATTCAAATAAATTGTTGTCACATGAAAAAGAAGTGGAAAAATTCACAAAAAAATTCCTATTAGATGTAGCAGCTGGATTGGCAATATGGATAGTGATTATTTAGTTTAAACACTGGTAATAAAGGTAATATGATATAATTAACAGGTGGTAATAAGAATTAGAACAACAACAATAATAGTAATAATACAGATAAAAACCCTAAACATGTCATAAATGATCTATAGCTTCACAGATATCGGAGACAATTAACAATTGCCTTGTTAACCCAAGTTTATAATTACAGTTATTACATTTATTAAACAAGAGATTGCCAAAAGACAAAGGGGAGATGTATTCAGTAGGGGTAACCTAATGTTTTCAGCAGATACAGATTTGAGGCCAAAGATATGCTTTTATGAGTGACAAAAAATGTTCATATATCTGTGCTATCGTTTCACCATGCATTTGTTTTCCTGGAAAAAAAAATCATCTTTTCTTTTTGCATAGGAAAATTATGTAATAAAACACCTATTGTCTCGAATGCATTTGGCACAAAAGAATGCTCTGAAAAACACAAAATTAGGCTTTGCATAATTGGAAGATTCAGTGCTCCAACATATTGGTTTTTAAACAAAGGGACTGGTCCTACACAATGTCAAAAAGTGGCAGCTTAAAAAATCACATAAGGCCACATGTATGTCACCAAGTTCAGTCAATTGTGCATAACACCACTCTCATTAAAGGTACTTTCGTCAAAATGTGATGAAAAAAAGAGGGGAATTGCACTCAAAATTGCACTTGTTCTCTGCACTTGTACATCTGCCCTTAAATCTGTGATGAATCACACTGATTTGCTAAAAAGCAGGGTGTATTGATTTTTGGAAAAATTTTGCAACATGGTAAAAATTGCAAAATGATGGTTTCTTCTTTTCTCAATTTTTTCCTTGGTTTGGAAATGCCTTGGAGTCAATGGGAAGGCATCCCATTTTCCTTCCCGTGAAAAAAAGCATGGCAAGTTTTTAGTGTGGTACGTTTTATGTAGGTTCATTGCTGGGGAAAACATATCATTTTTGCCACAATTTTATGCCAGACGAAAAAGTTCACTAATCCCTATTAAGGTGGAAAGGATGCATATAGCCGAGGCTGTCATACTAATAACATAACTGACCCCATAAATATGTATCCCGCTTTCAGAATAATCTGACAAATAACCTGCAAATATTTTGTACCAAATTCAATAGGATACACAGTAGATAACAGATAAGTACTACTATAGTTTATATAAACAAGCTGCTGTGTAGCCATGGGGGCAGCCATTCAAGCACAGGATACACAGTAGATAACAGATAAGTACTATTATAGTTTATATAAACAAGCTGCTGTGTAGCCATGGGGGCAGCCATTCAAGCACAGGATACACAGTAGATAACAGATAAGTACTACTATAGTTTATATAAACAAGCTGCTGTGTAGCCATGGGGGCAGCCATTCAAGCACAGGATACACAGTAGATAACAGATAAGTACTACTATAGTTTATATAAACAAGCTGCTGTGTAGCCATGGGGGCAGCCATTCAAGCACAGGATACACAGTAGATAACAGATAAGTACTACTATAGTTTATATAAACAAGCTGCTGTGTAGCCATGGGGGCAGCCATTCAAGCACAGGATACACGGTATATAACAGATAAGTACTACTATAGTTTATATAAACAAACTGCTGTGTAGCAATGGTGGACATTGAAAAAAGGCTATATGGCACAGGATAAATAGTGGATAACAGATAACGCCATTATTCAGGGTCGGAACTAGGGGTAGGCAGAGTAGGCACGTGCCTAAGGTGAAAAACTTAGGGGGCTCCAGGCACCTACCTTTCACTGCTGCCTACCCCAGTCCGGTCTACAAAGTGCAGCTAGTTTTGTTTGCGCGCATAAGAGCGGTGAGGGGGCTGATCCTGCTGCATTCACGTACATGTGCATATGCTCTTGTTAACGCGGGCTGTGAAGGGGGAGATGGGGCGGGCCGGGTTGCCTGGAGCACCTGACCGGCCTGGCCCGGCCCTGCCATAATGTTTTACAGAACTTATTTGTAGTGATGGGCGAATTTATTCGCCAGGCGCGATTCGCCGGCAGCGAATAAATTCGCGAAACGCCCGCGAAAATTCTAGTCAAAAATTTGCCGGCGTCAAAAATTTTTTTTTCAAAAAAACGGACACCGGCGTCAAAAACGAGACGCCGGCCGATTTCACTAATTTTTCGCGAAATTTGCGAAACACTGCATTATATTACTTTAAAACACTTTCATTTTTCGATTTTACTGTTCCTTTAAATATATGAAATCTGGTTACCACTTATTGACTGGCCCTACTGGAGTTGTCACATTGGTTTAAAAACATTGGGAATGACCCGACAGAAAGCCAAAAAGCAAACCAGTGAAGCAGCTCAAATGTCACATAAGGCAATATCTGGGATGGATCAAATTAGTTTGCTAAAAGTAGAATGGAAAGGATGACAGTAGAAAAGGCATTCATAGGCAGAATATAACTGGCCCACATAAATATTGAGGAGATTGTTTCCCATTAACTCTATAGTCCCATTAGCTCAGATTTTTAGACAACCCCCATAAGTTTATATCTGCTTCACACTTTATTATTATTATTATTATTATTATTAACATGTATTTATATAGCGCCAACATATTGCGTAGCACTGTACTTGCAATGGATCATTGTTTTATTGGGCATGTCAATATTTACAAGTCCTTATGTGTTTATTTTCCATTATAAGACATTGCCAATTGAAACAATTGATTACGTTTATGCTTAATGCTAAAACAATACGTATCCTAGCCAGAGCTAGCCAATACCCAATCTGTTGGCCTATTATAAATGTATTTGGCTGTATATAGAATGTGCTGTCTAGCTGAGAGATGAGTGTTTACAGGCAGAAAGAAATAAGTACTGCTAACTTTGTCAATAGAAAACTTGAAAAGCCTAAATGGCTCTCAGATCATCCACACGACATTAACAAAAATACGCTTACAGCTCCCTGTGTTGGTTCAATAGAAATCTATTTACATTAGAAAGGAAATTGGAATGCTTGAAAGGAAACCCCAATGACAAATGAAGAATTATTCTGTTTATGAATTTGGACAGCTAGAGAAGTATTTGGCGGTTTACATTTCTCAGTGGTGCCTTCGCTCAGTGCAGAACACTGGCACCCAAGCACCTCCGATATGAGTGGAGTCATTGATCTGTCACAAAACTGTACGGGTGCAGTTCAAACAACATTAAACACGTGGGACACACAATGAAATATGGACTTCTGAAGTATATATATATATATATATATATATATATATATATATATATATATATATATATATATATATATATATATATATATATATATATATATATATATATATTAGAGAACCGGCACTCACGATATTAAGGTCATCGGTGCCTGGGTGCAGTCTTCAATCAGCGACTACCCACAATAAAAAGTTATTTATTATACCTAAGACCTGTGAGTGCGATCTCTACTACGTCTATATATATATTCTACTCTCATAATTAAAATTGTTCATCCCTCTAGCCAGTTTAGTTGAACATCTCTGCACTCTCTCCAGCTCATTTACATTATTATTATTATTTTGATAATAATAATAATAATAATAATAATAATAATAATAATAATAATCCTTCTTAAAGACTGCAGCCAAAACTGCAGTGCAAGCTCAATGCTAGGCCTTACTAGGTACCTATAGAGGCAAAATGATTCTTTCATCCCTAAACTTGGTACCCTTTTTTATTTAATTTTTGTCACCCATTGAAGAACATCAGAAGGGCTGCTGGCTTGACATTCTATAGGGTTAGACAAGCAACTGGCACATATGTTTCATAGCTCAAGACATGTCCCCTACACTATGGGGCAGAATCCCTTAAATTCAAAGAATTCCCAGCAGTTTGATTTTGTTCTCTTTGTTCTGAGTTAGAAAGCACATTCCTAGGGGCAAATTTGCTAAAAGGCGAAGTGACTAATGCTGGTGAAAATACACCAATGTGATGTCATTTCGGTACTTTGCTGATTTACTAATGGCCTTCGGCGTAACTTCGCTAGCGAAGGAGATAGATTCTAGCGGTACTTCACTCCCTAACGCCTGGCGAATTTGTGCTCTGGCAAATGTATGTAACTATGCAAATTCACTAAGATATGGATTTTACTGAACATTACCTCTTCCTCAAAAAATTGTTTAATTTTTTTCTATCTCTAAGTCCCAAAAAATGCTAGCAACTTTAATTTTTCAGGGTGATAGGCTGCAAAAGATCGTACATTTTTTCTGGGGTATCCGGCTTCCCCCCTACATTTCCTAACATATGGCACATAAACTATACACTGGGCTTAATGTGTAGGGCAATATAACAACTTTATTTTATTTTATTAAGGTTTCCCGGGCTTGTGTAGTGTAATGTATTTGCTGCAACATATACGTCCATTCAACTTTAACGTCCCGCCGTATGCAAATTAGCCAACGCTAGCGCAACTTCGCTTCGCTTGCCGCAGTAACGCTAACATTATAGTTCGGCGCCCTGGACTTCGGATTTTAGTGAATTAGCGTTGTCCTGGCGAAGCTATGCCTGGCGAAGTGTTGAGCTTTGAGCGAAGCCACCGTTAACCGTTAACCCAAGGTCCCAAGCAATCTGGATAAGAGGTCCCATACCTGTAATCTCTATTAAAATACATTTGCCACTTTTGTCTGTTAAAAGCCTTTGCCACTGGGTTATGTGGATAAAAAAAATTAAGCCCCTCAAACATTGGCATAAAGTATGGTCCACTAAATTGCCAATTTGTGCACAGCAATACTTTCCTCCATTTAAGGAACCCAACAATAATCCAGTCTCAGAGAAAGAGAGACAATGTACCCATTACAAATTCATGATACTGTGACACCTTCATTTTTCACACAGTGGCTGCAGAAGTAAATAACACAGGTGCCCCAGGAATTTTTGGCACAGTGAACCCAGCATTTCACAGCAGCCCCAGTATTTCACCATAGCCCCAGTTTGTCAATACACAGTGGCCTCCACATTTCATGACACAGTAATCCAAGCATTTCATGACACAGCAACTTTCTACATGTACATGTCATACATAGTCTAGTTGAATTTGGATGAATAGTCATATGGTCTTCAAGAGTAGATCCCCTGTTGAAGACCAAACCCCTAACTGACTTGGCTGTTCACCATACAGGAAAAAAAGTTGCAGCTTTGTTTAAAGCTATAATGTCAACTGACTGGGTTCTTGCTGGCTTCCCTGCCTTACTGGCTCATAAAAATATGGAGTAAGGGGATGCATTCCACCCCATAATTCCCCACTTCAATCACTGGCCTTTACAGATATATACACTGCCATAATAAAAATTCTAGAATTGAAATGAAACCTGCTTGAATGAAGTATTGCCTGTATAAGGAAGGAAAGAACACAAGGATAATAAGAAAGGCCATTTAGGGATTCATTACAGAAAATGAATCAGTTGCAGAGAGCCAGTATACTATTTTAAAATAATGTTTGTGCCACACTAATCAGATTAGCTGCTCTAAGTAGTTTAGTAGTAAACAGGATAAGGACAATTCAGTGGATGACATGTTTAGATTTTGCTGCAGCTTTTGATTTTGGTTCCATGCTTCTGGCTATTTCATATGTTGAAGCAGCAAAGGAAAGAGGAAAGGTTTGCGATGAAACGTGCCAATATGACAGTTGAGAAACACGAGTTTATCTATCAATGACCATCAGCATGCAGCTATTGAGCATTTGAGTTCAGAACAGTGGTGTGCTGTAACCTTGTGCCAGATAAACACGGCTCTGTGTTAAATGTATTCCTGAAGCAGACACTAAAAGGGCAGTATGCTTTACCTTTTATAAATGTCCTTCAATGAACAGGACATGTGCTGGACATATTATTTGCCTATTGCTTTATTTAGGAACTATGCAAACTATTTACAATTCTTCAATTGAGCAAAAACAGAAATTGAAGCCACATTCCACTTATTGTTTGTATAAACACAACCAAAAACAAATCAGTAGACCACTGAGAAGCCCTACGTCTAATGAGCTGCTCCTTTAGATGAAAGCCTTTTTAATACTTCAACCGGGGGAAGGGAATTGTTTGATTATATAGAGGCATCTCAGTAGACTAGTGATTTTTTTTTATTGTGCTCATAAAAGATAAAGTAACAAATAACAAAAAGCAGGACTGGAAGTAAGGGTAGGCAGAAGAGGTGAGGGTGCAACAGTGGTGTGCTTCTGCCTGCCCATCCCTAGTCCAGACCTTTGTACCTCCATTGGATTTAATCTCTTCTGACCTCTACTGCTTAACACTATTGCTTGCCCTATATATTAGCTCTTGACTTTGATTTCAAGCTGCTGTCTTCACTAGGGCGGTTGACTTTTAGCTTGGGCTTTATTTTGGGGGTCTTCTTATTTTGGGTGAGGGATGGGGTTAGGGTGGGGTGAGCTGTGGGCATTTTGGTTTAGTGGAGGAGACAAGACATTGAAACTGGATTTTCATTTGGTGTTGGATTGGTGAGAAGACGGTCAATATGCCCAAAGTAATGGACTGATAGTTGGCTGTCCTTGTATGGGTTAAATGGGGAGGGATGGTGGTGGGTATTGCATGTGAACTGTTCCAAAGCTAATTTAACTTGCTGTTAGTTTTTGATTTGTTGGTTAAAGAATTTCATTATATATTTGTTTCTTAATAGTAAGTGTTTTATTTTTTAAAAAAAATCCCTAAATACTAGTTACTCAGAGTTCCATGAATGCCCTCTTGGTCCTTTGTGTTCATGTGCTCCATTCTGGGAGGAAAAAGAGTTGCACCTGTTAGTGACATGAAAACTCCCCTTATAATAATACTGATAAAAATGATAACATTCTCATTTACTTGTTTATCTCTTTAGTTCTGTCCTGAGTGACTGGAAAAAATGACTGGCAACTAGAGATGGGCGAATTTGACCCGTTTCATTTTGCCAAAAATTTGCCGCCGGGGAAATGTCGCCGACGCCCATTAAAGTCTAGGGGCGTCAAAATGTTGTTGCATGGCGAAATTGTTTTGACGCACGCCATACAAGTCTATGGGCGTCATTTTTTCGGCATAACAAGGCGAAAAAATTCGCCCATCCCTACTGGCAAACAGACATTTTAGTTCATAAGATTACTTCTCAGACCTCAATATGACTGTATAGCTCTTTGCTGGACAGGGAGATATTTGTTTGAAGCATTTAATTACAGAAAAACAAGAAAGAACAAGCCAATTATTTAATTTTAAATAATTTATTTAATTATTACACAGCCCGTTAATACAAAGATTACTTTGAACATGAATGGGTTTCAATTAGATTCACTTTACACAAATTGTTGAATAGCATGGGAGTTAAAGACCTAATATAATTTTTTCTTTTCCTTTTCAATAGTTTTTATTAATATTTTCAGTAATACAGAATGGATATCTAAAGGAGGTGTAGATATAAACCTTTAGGGGGTTATTTACTAAACTTTAAATGCTAAAATCCTGAAAAATTTGTGTTTTTTTTTAAAATAAAATCTGACTTTTAAAAAAATCTAAAAATTTTCAGAATTTATTAAACCCAGAGACTATAAAAGCCCGAATTAGAAAATCCGGCATCTCAGACCTGTCTATATTGCCTATAAGTCAATGGGAGAAGACCCAATGATTTTT
This sequence comes from Xenopus laevis, assembly GCF_017654675.1. NCBI lineage: Eukaryota > Metazoa > Chordata > Amphibia > Anura > Pipidae > Xenopus > Xenopus laevis. Next base: position 10,138,668 of record NC_054374.1, read on the forward strand.
GATGTGCACTGGGTTTCGGGCAAAAGTTTTCAAACAAAAACGCAGAAGAAATCTGTGTTTTTGAGGGGAAAAATCTGAAAAAAAATTAAAAAAAATTTTTTTCCTGGAAAACAAAATTTTTGAGAAAATGTAATAATAAACAAGAGTAAAAAACCTGAGCGGATTTGATTGGAGTCTGTAGCAGAAAATGTTGAGATGAAATTTGATAAATAACCCCCTAAGACCTAATATTTGTGTACTTCATGTATCTCTCTGTCTTTGTTGTTGCAGTTTTGAGCTCACTCAATAATAAATGCAGTGGAAAGATTGGAATGGGAAATAATTCTAACAAGGAAATGTAAATGTCAGACTGGTCTCTTGCAGAATATTTTGGGGCTATGCAAGTTATTTAACATTATATTGGGATTTTCTAATGATAAGTAAAACATTTTGTCCGCATCCATAACTTAGAAACTAGACAAAGCACTTGTTGCATAGATCTGAACTTATCTAATAGACTAGAGAGGTCATTTACAGAGAGCCAAGATGCAAGTGCAAGAGCGGTTTAGGGCACAAAAGCCAAAATTGTACAAGTACTTGCAGTGGCGTAACTAGATATTACTGGGCCCCACAGCAAATTATTTTTCAGGCCCCCAAAATGTTTAGAGGTTGACTTGTTTCTCCAATATTTATTGAAATTGTATATGAATGAGGGCCTCATGGGGCCCCTATACCTCCTGGGCCCCCCTACAGCCGCAGGGTCTGCTTCCTCTATAGTTACGCCCCTGAGTACTTGCATTCTGGTATGCCTGCACTCCGCAGAGCACAGCACAAATGAACACAAGGCAGCTCTGGAATTACCATTTTTCCTTGGGCAGGCAGTATGTACAGGACTTCTTTTGCGGCCTGCGCCCTCCAGCACTCCACAACCTGCATGTCTAAATGACAGGGATGGGTAAGGGGCAGAAGGGGAATGCCTACATGCCTCTTCCCACCTATCCCTCATGAATACAGTGCTGCCAAATACAGATATAGAATGTATTCATGGATTGTCCCTGGTCTCTTCACTGCAACCTGCGGTAATTTTTCAAGATGCAGGGCAAAGTGCAAAAAATATGTTGGATTGTGCTATTTATTAGCACTTTGCATCCTTCCCTACTTTTAGTTAAAGATGTTCAAGGTTTACAAACTTTCACTAATTACTAGCATAATAAGGGTCGGACTGGGGGGACCCAGGGCCCCCCTCTGCTGCACCTCCCTGCCACCATGCTTTTGCGCATGTGCGCCACGGCGAATGTGCGCAAGCACTATGTTTTGCTCCGACTGCCCAAAAAAGGGAGGTCACGGCAGGAAAGAAGCCACTAGAACTGGGTGCGGATCTGTAACGGCGGGGCCCACAAGAGCCGGGGGCTCACTGGGTTTTTTCATGGTTTCCCACCTGCCCAGTCCGACCCTGAGCATAATGCCCGGAAAAATGTGTATTATCATCATTTAATAAATGCTGCTTCATCCCTATAATACTTGGGAACCAAACTGTTTTGGTTTTCTATGTCACACGCATTTTAACATATCACAATCCAGGCAATGTGTATACTTTGCCAATGGGGAGGCTACAAGAAGTCACAGTCCTGTGCTTTATATTGGGCTTAAATGGAGATCTTTGTGTTTTGGTGTTAGCATGCCCCATTTTTCTTTGCCGAAAAATCTCTAAAACCGTGAGAAAATTTGCAAAACAGCAAAAATTTGCAAAATGAATAGAAGTCAATGAGTTTTATTGAGTTTTATTGTGGCGACTTTTTCCATGATTATTTCTTGTGCCAACTATTTTTGCACAGTAAACACTGGAGTGTTAAGGCGTTTTTCACTGTGAAAAATTGTTGTAGCCGAAATATTTCTTTTAAATCCCAGTCGAAGCAAGTCACTGTCACACTTTCTCCAGCAAGATGTATACTGTGTCTAACACAATGGACCGGATTTAATTCCATGTGAAAACTTGTCTCCTTGTCCAGTTCCTCGTTTCCCGTAGACTTCAATGGAGCATTTAAGAGCTAAATCACTGTAAATTACTGTTAGACTTTCAGATGCATTGGTTACTTTATCCACTACATAGTTCACCCTACAGCCAACATTAATGTCACTTACAGACAGTTAACATTCTTGAGATGGGAAACATTACATTATTCTCACCTATTTATTGTCTTCAGAGAGTGCAGATGCATTCATGGGCCATTAAAACGTTTTTCCCCTTGAAATCAAACCATTAAGGGCCAAATGTTCAGTGTTTAATATACTGCTCTTTTTCAGGCTGTGAAGATTTGCTGTAGCATAGAAAAGCACTAAAAGAACTTTGCTGAACCGTTAAACCCCCCATTAACTTGTATTACTTTTGTTCTAATGCATTGCTCATTAATTTCCTGGGGCTTAATGATTCAGTGAATATTTACATCCCATAGAACAGAACGGAGTTCAACTGTTCAAACTTAGACATTGATAAAGGTGGTAAATGCTTTGATAAATCTTCCTGACTGTCAGGATTTCTAAAAATCTTTATTCACACTGAGAACCTTTAGACTTAATGGTCCAGATCCATTTTGCACATACAACTAACTATGAAGGCATCTATGATTTTGTAAAATGTACTTGATGGTATAAGTTCAAACTTGGTGTCCCTAAAATTGGTGCAGACCATAGCTATTGTTGCCTTAATGCTTCCTTAATACAGGGATGACATTTCCATCTGTATGTTTTGTAGGCTGACCTAGGGGAGTGATAGGATTGAGACCTAGCAATCAATCTTTGACCTCAAGCGCAACCTTAGTTTTTCAGGGAGTGCCAGCAAAGCTATTGAGGTTTAAGCATGGTTACTATCTTGGACTTAACATGAAAGCTGGTAGAACTGAGTAGATGAGGTCAACTTAAACAAAATTGATTGGTACTGGCTGAAAAGTTAGTGTTAGAAACTGGATTGGAACAAATAGGCATTCCAGTAACTAGTCATGCTTCACCTACAAATGGCAAAAAACATAGAAGCTATCAAAACATGCATGGTGAGTGACCAGCGGTTAAGAGCCAGTGTGTTGAGTAATCCAGGATGGACCTATTAATGGCTGGATAATTAATGGCTGGATAATGAGCAAAAGCCATTATATGATTAAAATATATTTAATGAATAAAAAAAACAAAATGAACAGTAAGTTCCAATACAGGCCTGTGGTGAGACTAACTGTAGACAAGGGCAGAGTCCACTAACAGGGGAAATGGTCAAGGCTGGCAGAAGATAGACAAGGTCCGTAAAACAAGCCAAAGTGAAAGAGAGACAAGTGTAGTCAAAAAACAGGCTAGAGATAGTGATCAGTGACATTTTTTGCCACAAAAATGACTCCAATGTGTGAAAAAAAACTGTGACCCGCTACATCAATGCATTTAGACGAATTTTCACCATTTTGCAAATTTTTGGCAAAGCAAAATGGCCCAGATTTGCCCATGACTAACTAGAGGTCAAACCAGGGAAATTCAAAGCAACAGGATACAGATATGAGGTGGGAACAGGAGCAGGGAACACGAACACCAAGAATCACGGCTTGACAGGAATGGCAGGCTTGGAAGCTTTGATGATCAAGCAATGGAGGGTTTATAAGAGACTTGCTTAGAGATGCCCCTAATTGCTTGAACACTAACACATGTGGTTAACAAGGTAGTTGGAGGCAAATGAGCGGCAGGGAGAGATATTGGGAGCCAGTTGGGGAAATGGCCACCATCAGTGCTAAAATCCCCCAGAGGCTTTGAAACACAGGTAATCCCTCTGATGAAGATGTCACGCTTAAGAACAGTACTTTATAGGAGAAACCCAGTAACCGCTGTTGTTTCCCTACTTCCAGATGGATGCTCTAAAAGTGTGGAAAGACAGCAGGTTGATCTGTATTCAGTAGACAGGTCAAGGCTTAAGCAGGTGTTTGACTGGAGCATGTTCAGTAGTCAGGCCAAAGAAAAAGTAGGTACCAGACTCAAGCATCATCCAATAAGAAGCCAAGATCAGGGCAGTCAGCAGATTGGAGCATGATTATAAGGCTGGCCAAAGTCAGATAAGGTAGCAGAAGGTAGCAGAGTAGAGCGTGATAAGCACACAAGTCAATATCAGGGTAAGTGGCAGATTGAAACTTGATCGGGCCAAGCTCCAGTCACAGCAGGCAACCATAATAGATTAAGAGGCAGAGTCATAGTCAGGACCAGTCTGGGTCAGAAATAAAAATTCATGAGCAAGCAACAAAGAAGTAGCACACAAAATGATTGGATAGTCCTGAAGCAACAAAATGGTGCCATATTACTCATGACCCAAATGAGACTTGAATGGGAGAGGGAGGTTTACACACTGAAAAGCAAATAGGTATAAAAGGCTTGAATACACACGAAATAAAAATGTAAAGTTTTTGTGAATTTTGCAGCTGAAAAACAGATTTTTCTAACAATGATAAAAGATCCACAGACTTTTGACCCAACTACTGTATATGGACAGGAAAGCAATGTTAACCTCCTGAAAAGAAAAACAAAATTTCCTATGAATTTAAGATCCAGTGTCCTGTTCACATCAACAACTTGTTTATAATGTTGTTCTGCTTCAGGTACATTGAGTTAAAACAAAAATTATTTTGTCTGAAATGCAGTCATATCTTTCTAGCTTGGATATCATGTCAATTCTTAGACCATCACCATAGTCTTGTTCATCACCTTAGGTACCATTTGTTAAATTAAATGTGTGTACATGTGTAAATTGTCCAGGCTCCCAAACATAATGTAACCAAGCCTGTGCATGGGAGAGTATGTACATATTGATGTCGGTCCATGAGAAGGAACTTTCACATAAGAGTTGAGCTAAACACATATGCACACCATGATGGACTAGGCATTTACATTCTTGACATGAAAAGCACTGAGATCCACCTTGCCTTGCAGAAAAAGTTAAGTATTTTTATACTTAGTAACACCAGCTACGTTTAAAACAGACATCTTTCACCTAAACAGAGCCTGACACTTTCAAGAGGCAGTTTGTGTTACTGGCAGAGCAGTCTGGGATTCATATGTTAAAAAAAAAAAAAATGGTATGACAAAATAACTTTTTTCTCTTAATTAGTACAACCTGTCAAGCACTCTGCAATTTCATTGTCATTTCTCAGCATTTGTTGATAAGTCTCAGTTGACAGAACAGTTGGTTTATGATCATGGCAGCTCAGATACTTTTTATTTAATGCGATACAGAATAGTTGAATAAGAAATACTATAAGTCAGCACACTGTTCCTAAGATTATGGCAAGAATCTGAGTTTGTTGTTTATATATATACAGGTATAGGATCCCTTATCCGGAAACCTGATATCCAGAAAGCGCAGAATTACGGAACGGCTGTCTCCCATAGACTCCATTTTATCCAAATAATCCAAATTTTCAAAAATGATTTCCTTTTTCTGTGTAATAATAAAACAGTAGCTTGTACTTGATCCCAACTAAGATATAATTAATCCTTATTGGAAGCAAAACCAGCCTATTGGCTTTATTTAATGTTTAAATGAATTTCTAGTAGACTTAAGGCATGAAGACCAAAATTACGGAAAGATCCGTTATCCAGAAAACCCCAGGTCCCGAGCATTCTGGATAGCAGGTCCCATACCTGTATATATATATATATATATATATATATATATATATATATATATATATATATATATATATATATATATATATATATATATATATATATATATATAGTTTTATGTGCTGCCATGAAAGATTCACTAAAGGGATGTTATTTTTTTATTTATGATAACTGTAAAAGTATAAAGTGTTGTCAAAAGTTAATCAGATCTTGAATACCCTAGAAATTAAGGATAGGAACTAGCCTGGGCACTAACAAAATTTGAATTATTAATATGAAATTTGCAAACATTATTTTAAAAGCCACCTGGCACTGTTGGGTAAGGGCTAGTGATGGTGATGATTCTCCTGTTTTTTCCTGCGAAATTCATGAAAATTTGACGCACGTCTGAAAAGTCGATTGCGTCAATTTTGACGGCATGAAAGACAATGGGCATCCAAATATTATTGACGTGCGCCAATATAGTCGTGAGGGACTTTTCGGACGCACGTCCAAAATTTTTTAAAGCCGGGGAATTTTCGTGGGACATTTTCAAAACAAAATGTGGAAATTAGACAAAAATTCGTGTCTGGTGAATAAATTAGCCCATCACTAGTAAGGGCTCCACATTTAGTTAAAAGGCAATACCCATGAAGTCCTGCTCCCTCAATCTTAGCTAGAAGTCAGCGTAAGCTTGAAAGTATGTTCTGCAGATGTTCAGGGTTCATACAAGAAATCTGAAAGCACCAGCTGGATCTATCACATATTGTGGAATTTATTCTATAATTGCATTAATCAGACCTCTAGACTTAAAGGAGAACTAAAGCTTAATTAAAGGAGTAGATTAGAAATGTTTTACATTATGTTTTGTGCTTCTGTACCAGCCCAAGGCAACCACAGCCCTTTAGCAGTAAAGATCTGTGTCTCCAAAGATGCCCCAGTAGCTCCCCATCTTCTTTTCTGCTGATTCACTGCACATGCTCTGTGCTGCTGTCACTTACTGAGCTTAGGGACCCACTCACAATATACAGTACACATAGAATAGAAATGTCACAATATAAGGCTGATTAGTAATTAATACACATAATTACTACATGGCAGCACAGAAACCAGTGCAATTAGCATCAGAGTTTAATAATCAGCAAACCTGTAGCATCAGCTTATATTACAGGGGAACCTCATTTTCTGCTGGATAATTAGTGACGAGCCCTAAGCTTAGCTTCTCAACAGCCAATCAGAGCCCACTGAGCATGTGAGTGTCACAGACACTTTCCAAGATGGTGACCCCCTGTGACAAGTTTGAAGTCCTGGATCATTGCTGCTATTGAGATGCTAAAACTTCAGCCTCGTGCAATAAATTCACTTTATAAAATATAGCACTTTTAGCCATATTATTTTTTATAATTTAATTCTCCTTTAAGGAGAAGAAAAGTCTCAATCACTGGGCATCCTCAAGATGAAACCGTTTCCATAATTTTGTCTCTGTATTTATGTTTGGGGTCCAAATTTGATCCAATATTGTTTTGTGCAAAAATTCTGTAAAACCTTAATATGCTGGGTTCCCAATTTTACAGCAAATATGTATAATGTAATGTAGTGTAGGAACAGTACAGTATAACTTATTGTAGACTCCCGCTCAATGCCATGCCAGGGCATCACACACTATTTTCAGCACAGAAGCAGATTTTGTTTGCTTTGCCAACTGTGATGCTCGGAGAATTCCATCTAATCAGCTACAAGTGAAATAACTTATTCCAACAAACATCACTGCTTCATATTTACCCTATTTTTTTTAATGAGACGCATTCTTTAGAACTGCCATGCAGCCCTTAAGGTCCTGAAGCTTCACTCTGAGATATTTTCATAATGTCACAGTTTTTGTTCTAATCCTCAGTAGTTGGCACCGTTTGGAACACACTTCCCTGTAGGCAATTTCATCTAATCCCATTACTGTGGATGTGGCTCCGTTTACAGCAGTTTGTGCACATTTTCGAGAACATCTGAGAGGCTGTTTGGTCTTGATCATAAATGCTAGTGTTTATCTGCTGCTTCCAGCTGTGTACAGCTTAAACTCCAGGGAGGATTTTCAAATGTAAAGGTAAAGAGTAGATAAAGCAAATTAAGCATGTTCACCTTGAGATTCTGGGAAGCAGTAATTGCCGGAGAGTTGCAGAGTTTAATACACCGCTGAGCCCTCTGCATTATTTTAATTAATATTTTATTGTACCTCTTGTATTTTTTTTCTATGAATAAAAAAAGATCAATACCCACAATAAATACAGTCATATGAAAAAGTTTGGGAACCTCTTTTGAGTTTTGTTTATTGTTGGCTAAACTTTCAAAGTAGCAACTTCCTTTTAATATATAACTTGCCTTATGGAAATAGTATTATTTCGGCAATGACATAAAGTTTATTGGATTAACAGAAAATATTCATCATAACAAAATTAGACAGGTGCATATATTTGGGCACTGGATCTGGATGTGGGTATTTTTGACTATTTGTCCATACAAAATCTCTCCAGTTCAGTTAAATTTGTTGGCTGCCGAGCATGGACAGTCTGCTTCAAATCATCCCATAGATTTTCCATGATATTCAAGTCGGGGGACTGTGACAGCCATTCCAGAATATTATACTTGTCCCTCTGCATAAATGTCTTTGTAGATTTCCAAGTGTGTTTAGGCTCATTGTCTTGTTGGAATATACAACCCCTACATAACTTCAACTTTGTGACTGATACTTGAACATTATCCTGAAGAATTTGTTGATATTGGGTTGAATTAAACCGACCCTCGACTTTAACAAGGGCCCCAGTCCCTGAACTAGTCCCACAGCCCCACAGCATGATGGGACCTCCACCAAATGTGACAGTAGGTAGCAGGTGTTTTTCTTGGAATGCGGTGTTCTTCTTCCGCCAATCAAAGTGCTTTTTGTTATGACCAAATAACTCAATTTTTGTCTCCTCAATCCAAAATGACTGTGGCTTGTCTAAATGAGCTTTTGCATACAACAAGCAACTGTTTGTGGCGTGAGTGCAGAAATGGCTTCTTTCTCATCCCCCTGCTATACAGTGCAAATTGCGCTGAATTGTAGAACGATGTACAGATACACCATCTGCAGCAAGATGTTCTTGCAGGTCTTTGGAGGTGATCTTTGGGTTGTCTGTAACCGTTCTCACAATCCTCCACATATGCCTCTCCTGTACTTTTATTGGCCTGCCAGACCTGGGTTTTACAGCAACTGTGCTTGTGGCCTTCCATTTCCTGATTACATTCCTTACAGTTGAAACTGACAGTTTAAACCTCTGAGATGCTTTTTGTAGCCTTCCCCTAAACCATGATACTGAACAATCTTTGTTTTCAGATCTTTTGAGAGTTGCTTTGAGGATCCCATGCTGTCACTCTTCAGAAGAGAGTCAAACAGAAGCACAACTTGCAATTGGTCACCTTAAATACATTTTCTCCTGATTGGACACACCTGCCTATGAAGTTCAAGGCTTAATGAGCTAATCCAACCAATTTGGTGTTGCCAGTTATCAGTATTGAGCAGTTACATGCATTCACATTACCAAAATTACCAAATTTTTGCACAGCCAGTTTTTAAAGTTTGATTTAATGTCATACAACTGAATATTGTTTCACTAGAAAATCTTTGTTCAGAAAACGCCCCAGTACTCAGATGTTCCTGGGAAATGAAAGACATACCACTGTTATCTTTTTTGTTGAAAGTGGAGTAAATTATTATGCAGGCTGAGAGGGGTTCCTAAATTTTTTTCATTTGAATGTAACTATTAATTCCTGAACCACAGCTCCTGAAACTGCAAAGTTTATTGGATAAATGTGTTTAACTGCTTTAAGGTCCCCTGTGTTGATGCATACACAAGATTTTGGGGTGATACATAGGGATGGGCGCCTTGTTTTGCCGCGGAAAGGTCTCCCACTTGTATGGAGTTGTGCGTCAGAAAAAAAAAGACGCGCATCGAAAAAAAAATTTGGTGTGCGTCACATAGACTTTAATGGGCGTCGGCGACATTTCGCTGCCAGCAAATTTTTGGCGAAATAAAATGGGTCAAATTCGCCCGTCCCTATACATTATTTGTCTTAATAACTGTGTCCACAAAATGGCACCTGCCTGCGTGCATGCATGTGGTTATTCCAAGACTCAAGGAAACCAAATTTACAAAAAAATTTGGTTCTGTACATTACCTCAATGAATTTTAAATGAAGCAACTCAGATGCAGTTGAACTGCAGACTTTCAGCTTTAATTCAGTGGGTTGAACAAAAAGATTGCATAATAATATGAGGAATATGAGGGGCTCAAAACAAAATTTCTCCCTGCATATTGATCATAATTTGTTTGTGAACCAGCTCAACATGTATTCTGTATAACCTCCAGATCTAAATACTGTAGCTCAGTTAATTGCATCAATTAGAGCTTGTATTTACACATGTGTATGCATTTTATTTATAAAGCGCAGTGCTTTACACTTTTACAAAAAGTACACATACATCAACTCTATCATAATTAAACATGTATAGGTATGGGATCTCTTATTCAGAAACCCATTATCCAGAAAGTTCTACATTATTCATTTTTTCTAAATAATCAAAAATTTTTAAAAATGATTCCCTTTTTCTCTGTAATAATAAAACAGTAGCTTGTACTTGATCCCAACTAAGATATAATTAATCCTTATTGGAAGCAAAACCAGCCTATTGGTTTTACTTAATGTTTACATTAGTGATGGGCGAATAAATTTGTCAGGGGCGAATTCTCCACGAATTTTAGCGTTTCGCCGCCGGCAAATAAATTCGCAAAACTGCAGCAAAAATTCACCGGCAAAAAACTGCTGCATCAAAAAGAATTTGGACGTGCGCCGGAATAGTCGCGCGCATACAAACTGTTGCGCGTCAAAATTATTCGGATGCCCATTGACTTTAATGCTGGAGTCAAAATTGACACAGGTGTCAAAATTTGTGTTTTGCTCATTTGTTTCGGGACAAATTCACCCATCACTAGTTTACATGATATTTTATTAGACTTAAGGTATGAAGATCCAAATTACGGAGAAAATCCATTACCCGAGCAATTTGGATAACAGGTCCCATACCTGTATAACTATACAGAGATGGTATTCAGGGTATACAACAGTAAAGTCCTTTAGCTAACAGTTCTTCGGTCTGCACTATATTTACAGTACCTAATATTTTTTTTTAAAATGAGCTGAATGTGTTTTTAGTTGAATATACCTGCAGAAAAAAAACTTATTGTCTTATAATTTTTTGCCTTAAGTCCAATAAGTAGCCTTTCACTGTATAGTTCTTGTCATTCTTGTATAATTATTCTACAGCCTGGGGCAGTCGTTACATTATTTTGTGTTCTAATGAATGAAAACTGTTATATATGGCATTGCATAAACATAAACCTGCTAGTAATTAAAGGTCATGTCTCATGGCAACGTCTGTTGTTTCATCTGAAAGGCAAAATGGAGATGTCACGAATGTTACATTCTTTCTACAGACACAACTGCCTTAAGATTTCTCTGTTTTCTCTTTATATTGATAGAAATAGTGCAATTCCAAGCACAAAAAACTGATTTATTTTGGAAAAACTAGGTCATAGGTAGCCATACCTCTAGCATCTGGGAGTGAACAGCTTCACACCCTCCTGCCCGGTGACCTTGGTGTACAAGGTGTGAAGGACATTATTTAGGCATGAGTTTAGTTGCACCAGTTGATAGGTTTGGGCTCCCCTGGGGTAACTAAAAAGATGAAAAAACACAAGGTTAAATGGGTACATGGGTTGTAGGTGAGGTAGACCCAGTTCTATGTTTTCTGTATACCCTGTTGGGTTGGGGTGATCAGTGGGTTGATCATAAGTCTTTTGTTTGGAGCTGAATGTTTACACTTCCCTTCCTCCTATAACACAAGTAACTATGGGAAAAGAAGGGCACAACTTCATTAATAAATAATCAATGAACATAACCTCACACATTCTGCCAATTGCTATCTCAAGAACAGCAAGCACAAATCATAACCTCAACCTTCTGGTGTCCTTAGCAGCAAGGGGAAGAACCAAAGCTGTACACCACTGCCACCCCCCTGCACTCAACTCACAAAGTTATGGTTCCACTTGAGATAAATCTGAAAACCCAGTCACTTGGTCTAACTTACTGGGGGGCATCATTCTTGCAGAGCCCCCTTACAACCACCAACATTAAAGCAGAACGAAAGCTTAACTATAGAAGTAGGTAGAAATGTTGTACATTATGTTTTGTGCTTCTGTACAGTCCAAGGCAACCACAGCCCTTTAGCAGTAAAGATCTGTGTCTCCAAAGATGCCCCAGTAGCTCCCCATCTTCTTTTCTGCTGATTCACTGCACATGCTCTGTGCTGCTGTCACTTACTGAGCTTAGGGACCCACTCACAATATACAGTACACATAGAATAGAAATGTCACAATATAAGGCTGATTAGTAATTAATACAGATAATTACTACATGGCAGCACAGAAACCAGTGCAATTAGCATCAGAATTTAATAATCAGCAAACCTGTAGCATCAGCTTATATTACAGCCAGGGAAGCTCATTTTCTGCTGGATAATTAGTGACGAGCCCTAAGCTTAGCTTCTCAACAGCCAATCAGAGCCCACTGAGCATGTGAGTGTCACAGACACTTTCCAAGATGGTGACCCCCTGTGACAAGTTTGAAGTCCTGGATCATTGCTGCTATTGACAAGCTCAAACTTTAGCCTCGTACAATAAGTTCACTATATAAAATATGGCATTTTTAGTCACATTAATTTTTAGGGTTTAGTTCTCCTTTAAGCAAATTCCCTCTAAATTAAAAAAAACAATAACTTAAAAAACAATAACAATAACAATGGCCCTCCATTGATCAGCTGACCATGACCTGCATTTACCAAATGATGTTTATTGCTGAGCAGAATTTTTTCTTTATTTCAGCCTGTAATTCTCATTTATTTGTTTCATCCATCCCTACAAATGATGTGCCCCAAACAATACAGTTTATTTTCTTTCTAGTATATAATCACACAGAAAGGACGATGCTTCCTTTATCTTAAACCATTTGATGAACTTCAGTATTCTGATGAGTTTTTGGACCTTTGATTTTCCAAAATCTCAGGTGAACTTTTTCACTTTTTTCCTGACTTTGTACCATTGAAATGTTTAGAATGTCTAAAGCTTATACCTGTAGATACGCACATGCGAAGATATCTTATTAAAAAACCCTTTTAGCATTCCAACATAAACATATAATATAATTCTCTGCAGCCTCTAAGGACATTAGATAATAAGCATTAGAACTCAAAAGAACAAAGGCTGAATGAAAGATCTACAGTAAGGGGCCCATTCACCAAGATCGAGTGAAGGATTCGAAGTAAAAAAACTTTGAATTTCGAAGTGTTTTTTGGGCTACATCGACCATCGAATGGGCTACTTCGACCTTCGACTACAACTTCGAATCGAAGGATTCAAACTAAAAATCGTTCGACTATTCGACCATTCTATAGTCGAAGTACTATCTCCACCTAAAAGCTACCGAACCCAATGTTAGCCTATGGGGAACGTCCCCATAGGCTTGCCTAACTTTTTTTGGTCGAAGGATAATCCTTCGATCGTTGGATTAAAATCCTTCGAAACGATTATTCCATCGATCGTTCGATCGAAGTTTTTGCGCAAAATCCTTCGACTTTCATTCCCAGTCGAATATCGAGGGTTAATTAACCCTCGATATTTGATCCTTGATGAATTTGCCCGTAAGACATAGAACTTTGTACAGAAAATGCATCTGCTCTGTAAAATCCAAGATTGATTAAATAAATGCAACCAAGGAATGACTGGGTGTAACAAGGTTAGGTATGTTTTGGATCCAACTCCAAGCAGCTATTTTTCTTTTATGTTGGATCAATATCAGCATGTGCATTTGCAGAAGAGGCAGAAGGTTTTAATATATAGATTATTTGATACATACATTTTAGATTAGTTTGAATTGCCTCTTATTTTTGCTATACTATACATGTTGGTTAATGTATCTAATATGTGTATTATTCCCTTTATCATTCCTTTTTACAGTTGATGCAAGTGTGTTATGTGAGTATGAGAATGTGTGCCTAAGAGAATGTGGCGGTCAATTTCAGATTAAATTGTACATCTAAATATTGCACAAGCTTGGGGTGGGCAAGGGATAGTAGAGGAGAACATAGACATTATTGTATTCACAGGGAACACAGGTCTTTGTGCTCTGCTTTGGAGAGCTGAGTAGTGATGGGCGAATAAATTAGTCAGCTGCTAATTTGCAGCAAATCTCTTCCTTTTGCAGCCGGCGAATACATTTGTGAAACTCCCAAGAGTATTCGTCTGCGAACAAAAAAATGTGGTGCGTCGGAAAAGTCACTCGCGTCACAACCGCGTCACAACCGCCATGCATCTACATTATTCGAATGCCCATTGACTTTAACGCCGGTGTCAAAATTGATGCGAATTGACGTGGGCTTCAAAATTGACGGGGGCGTCAAAATTGTTTTTCAAATTTCGCTGGAAATTCCCAAATTTTTCAGCGAAGTGAAATGGTATTCCTCCATCGCTAGAGCTGAGACTTGAGGATATTTTTTAAAGTGTAGGGCTGGGCGAACAGTACAGAAAACAAGGTGAATTGCGACCAATATTTTGAACTTTTTTTTTTAAACTTTATTTTTGAATTTTCAAAATGCAGTTATAACATGCGACATAGATGACATTATCACTTTCCACCTACCAGTTATACTATTTTGAACTTTTAATAATGACCTGCACTAGGTAAATGTATCTTCATATGTGCTCTTGAGACTATGTTAGCCCACGGTTTCAGAAGGACAGCTACTGTGTGATTTTCTTGACTAGGCAAACAAGAAACATAGATCTGTTTGTTATGGGGCATGGCCAGAATTAGTAGATCTCAGCAGAACTTTGAAGCTTTTCTTGCTTCCATAACTACATAGACCTTATCCACATGCCAAGAAGGGTCATTGGGAGATTAAACTTTTAGTTTGGAGAGACAGACTGTGATCTATCCAAACTGACACCCCACCCTCTGAGATACCCTATACATAAATAGCTGGTTCATCTGTAATTTGTCAAAGCATGGTCAAACTTTACTCTATATGTATCATCACGTTGCATATCATCAAAACATTTTGTGGATATTTTTAAAAAAATGATGTAAAAATATAGATTTATTGGAGTTATAGTTATTGATACATGATATACAGTCTGGATCCCCAAACAACATAGTTAAAGTGGTGAGTATGTCCAGGTACAAGGGACCACACGTGGTTTGGTAGTCTTTCCATTGTTCCAAGAGAACAATCAATAGGAACTCCAAGAAGTGAAGTGTTATTGGTTGGAAATCAACAGACAGGCATTACAAACATCCCAATAATTGTATGGAGTGAAGTTTGTACAATATTATTTGTATATGTCTGGGCAGCTTCAAGGCTTACCATTCATCTAGAATCTCTCAATTAAAATCCTTGTTGAACAATTAGGTTAAGGCGCTGGAAATGCAATGCTCAAGTTTATGATAATTGATACTCTAATGACTTTACACTGAAATTGCAAGGTGCATTTACTTTCCTTCATTCATCAAATACATGCTCTCGTCATGGCATCCCTTCCATTTCAGATGTATTCCGCATACCCCCTCTTACAATTCCTCCCGTTAAGGATATCGATTTTGTGCATTGATTTCCTAGAAATGAGGAAAACATACAGTCAGCAATGGCCGTTGGAAAGAGTATATATTCGTAGGGATCAATGTTCTAAATGTCAGCCATGTCATTAGCATTTTACTTAATATAATATTGATTACATTCACAGTGTTTAATCTGGCTAAATGTATTGTATAGAATGTAATATTATTTACCCTTAGCCTTAGGCTGGAGTCTTCCCGTTACAGAGTAGTGCGGTTGTTGTTTGGTGGTGTTTATACGGCTTCATTCATGAATTATCAGGCTGGACATGGTGCTGTCATAGCTCAATGTTTGCCTTTTAAATGGAGTCCATTTTTAAGAATTGTAATGGAGGGTTTATTATTATAATATACTTATAATATATTACCTAAGATGCCTTCTATCATCGGCCAGAATTTGTATTTATTCTGGATGTTCAATGTATACATCCATCTACTGTACGGCGCTGCCGAATATGCTGGTGCTTTATAATTATGCATTAGAATAATAATTATATTCAGCAACATAATTACAATAATAATTTAGGGGGTTATTTATCAAGCTCAGAATATCCTACCTACAAAACATTCGTAGTTTTCGGACTAAAAAAAAAAAAAACTACAAATTGTTCGATATTTATTAAAGTCAGATGGTCTGAAAACTCAGAGTTCGAAACTCTGGCATCTAAAAGCTCTCTAGGTCCCGTATAAGTCAATGGGGAAGGTCCCAATTTCTGCGATGATGTCCATACCGATATCCGATGATATCGGGGATTCAGAGCAAAAAACTGGGAAAACTCCGGAAAAATCTTAGTTTTTGCTTAAAACAATTCAGAGTTTTCGGGGAAATCTCTGAAGTTTTCAGTGTTTTGCCCGACCCTATTTTTTTGGGCTTTTTCTTCATAAATAAGGAGTTGCTCTGAGTTGTATATTAGAAATACTGAGATAAATTCGGACCTTGATAAATAACCCCCTAAATGTACATCAGCAAACGGGCATTTCTGTAGACGTAGGGTGTCATATACATGTCAACCATTAGAGTGCAGCACATGGCAAAAATGGAGACTGGACATCAGCCTTTTGCTTTAATATGAGGAAAAACAAGAGAAAATAAAACTTTATTAAGTCAATAGCTGTAACTTACTGATGAATGAAATATGCCAAAAATACACTGTAATATACATTCATATTTCATACTTCATAACATGCCTAGCAAAGTAGCAGGAAACATTTCCCATTGTTTTGTTCCATAACACATTCCTTACAGTGTTTTCTTCAAAGCATATAAAGATCTGTATTCCCAGATTGTCAGCAAGTTTCATTCTATCCTTGGGGGCTGATTTATGGCAGACCAGTAATTTTTCTTTTACCAAATGATAACCATGCATAGGACTCACTAAATAAATATCGATGATACTGACGGATTTACTATCATTTTTTGTTCCAGCGCGAAAAGCAACTTGTCCGAATTGTAATACGGAATTGTGGATTTGAATAGTCAAACACATTCTGGCCAGTTGGAACATTGATCTGTTTTGATCATTGTGTCAATTTGTTAAAGACTTTGTGAACTCTCAATACATAGAACATCCAAGAATTTTCTTGATTCCCCAGTTGGAGTAATAAATCAGCCCCTTAGTACCGGAACTTAAATGAATTTTCCACACCCTTGAACTTTGTTGGTGACATATTTTCATATTTTCTAGCGAGGTAATGCTGGCCCAACTAATACAAATGCATGTTCTTACATCGGCAAAGAATCTTTTATTTGGAACTGATGAGAAAGCAGCAGTGTTAGGGGCTTATTTTATGTGGGACTCTTGCTTACAGTTATATTCATTGCTCAGTAATATTGATGGGCGAAGAAATTCACCAGGCGCAAATTTGTGGCGAATTTCTCTGTTTCGCCATTGGCTAATAAATTGCCAAAACTACGGAGAATATTCGCAGGTGAAAAATCCGCCGCGTCAAAAAAATTTGACAAATTGTCGCATGTCAAAATTATTCGGATGCCCATTGACTTAAACTACATTTATCCGACTGTCGAATGAAAACACAGCATGCAGCGTTTTAATCCGACAGTAGGATAAATATAGTTCTTACCTGCGATTTCTCCTTCACTTCCTGTATCTTCAGAACATCTGACACGTCACATGCGTTTCGTGGCATTGCAATGTGTCGGCTCGAGCCGCACCGTGGAGTTCCTCCCTTAATGTCTCGTTATTACAGAAGAAGAGGGAGCCAGTCTAAAGGTGGCCATAGACGCAAAGATCCTATCATACGAATCGAGGATTCGTACGATTTTCCGACCGTGTGTGGAGAGTCCCGACATTTTTCTCCGGCAGAGATCGGTCGTTTGGTCAATCGGACAGACCGTCCCGCCCTTTGCACTCTCATCTAAGAGCCGAACGTTCAGATTACCCCCGATATAGCCATGCCCGTTAGTGGCATATCAGGGAAAGATCGGCTTTTTGGCGATGTCGTCAAACGAGCGGATCTTTTCATTTATGGCCACCTTAAGATGAAAATTTCTAAGTATAAGATCCATAACCCAGAAAGCTCCAAATAATGGGAAGGCCATCTCACATAGACTCCATTATAATAAAAAAAAATTAAATTTCCTGTTTCCTTGCATGTGTGTGATCATAACTTGGCTCTAATTAATGTTGATATGATTTTTGTTTGCAGACTTAATTCATGGAGATCCACATTATAGAAAAACCCCTTATGCGAAAAACCCCAGGTGCCAAGCATTCTGTATAATATGTCCCATACCTGTACTTCAACAATATACTTTGGGAAATGACCTTCTTGAATCTTTTGGAACAACGTGTATTAGGATAGTAGATCCCCTACCTTAATATGTCCTATCGTCTTGTTTAATAATTAAAGAAAAATTTATATTTACAACTGATGACAAATACAGGCTCTTTGAGCACTATTTAACTAAAAAAAAAGGTATTTTATAAACAGGCTTTAAATTTAAAAGTTGCAAGCAGTTATTTACTAAATAATAAGATTACAGACTGCAGGCACTGGCTCTTACACAGATGAATTACCGGCTAATACAAATGTATGACTCCTGATTATCTTGACTGTTGGGTACAAATGAGGCTCCTTTTTAATGAGCAGACATTTCCAGCCTGTGAGTTGTTCAAGTAATTACCCAGTAGATTGTGAGTTTGCAGGAAGGCAATGGCCGCACTAATTTACACTGTACAGTCCTAATCAGCAACAGATAGGGAAAGAGTTTACTTACTGGGCCCTGATATAGCACAGAACCTGGTAGATAAATGCACGCTGACTTCTGATTTATTAAGCAACACAGCTTCTTGTTAGAGCTGGATTTTATTACATCATGAGAATACATTATTGTACCCTGTATATACTGTTTACTCCATCAAAATTAATTGGTTATTAATGACCAGATGTTCACATTAGTAGATCATGATGTCAGCATAAACATCATCTATATTCTACTAATTCCTTCATAAAAATAATGTTATCACTCAAGCAGAAATTAGGCACAGATAGTGTCTTATAATAATAAGATACAATTTATACAACACAGGAATGGAGACCCCGTTCTGGAGCGCTCAGCTTTGTTTTCAAGATGGCGGTGCCCATGGCCACCTCTCAGGGAGATCCTCCATTTTGCCTACTGATTTGAATGGCTCATAGCCTATAGGACAAACTGAAATGACATGCTACATATATTAACCTAGACCAGGATCTTTTACTCGTCAGCCACATTCAAGTATAAAAAAAGTTCCTGGGGTGCCAAATATGTGTTGTGATTCATTATTTGGTAGACCATATATGGACTTGCAGCCTAAATGAGGCATCTGGTTTTTATGCAACCAAAACTTGCCTCCAATCCAGAAATTCAAAAATAAGCTCCTACTTTGAGGTCACTGCGAGCAACATCCGCGGGGTTGGAGAGCAACATTTACTCACAAGCCATTAGTTGGGGATCACTGCCCTAGACCCTCAGCATTTTTGTGCAGTACTGCTACTATCCGTGTCAGAGATTGGTGGTTTGAACTCCACGGTCTTCCTTGCAAGGAGAGAAACCTTTTAAAATGCCCATTTGCCTTGATCTTAAAAGGATTATTGACTGTCCTAATGCCTTTGAATGGAGATAAAGGGTTTATGGAAAAGGGATGAGACAAGTAAAGATTGAAAGTGCAATTCCAGTAAGACCTTTAAATAAGTAGGCCCTCCAATCCAATAATGTTTTGAAAAAACATTTAATAATTTGATAGCTAACTACAAAAGGCAAAAGAAAGAGGGGTTTGGAGTCCCTTTAACCACAGTGTTATTTTCTTTAATTTTAAACTAATTTGAATATTCTGCAGTACAAGGTATTGATAGATTGGAAAATGTGTATATATTTCCACTTAACAATCATGATCCAGCAATTCCATACAGTACACATACAGTACAAGGGTGCAGAAGAAGCAATAAAGAAAACTGTGGTTAAATAACTGAATACGGCTGTTGAATGCATTATTTTTCAAATACATTATGTAGCCTTGAAAAATAATATTTATCTCTTGCTGGTTTGTATCTTCTTCACAATGTCATTAATATTGCTCTGTGCTGTGATCAGAAGACTCCTACCTGAATCAATTTATCACAGTTGGTTGCTCAGGCTAAAAAGTCTAGGATTTAAGCTTTTGCCAAAACGTTTTCTCTGTTCACACGTTTGCCTGACTGTAAGTTGTTCTATCAAAAGGCACCTATGGCACGTTTATTTCCCTGTGATTATTTGTGATTCTCTCTCGTTACTTTCTGGGGAGTGTGAGCTCTTTGTTGTTCAAACTAGATTAAGATTTGCCTATTAACCCTTTCAATGCCAATTTGGTCCTTTGTGGTAATTTTACTGCCAGAAGATGTTGTGCTTTTACTTTAGGGATCATAAGGGGGTACTTTAATTTTACCTAGAAAAACTATACACTGTTTTTTTACGGCAACCTAATCATCGATATGCATTGGTTTATGTTAGTCTACTTCTCTAACAAGATATAGGGGTGAATTTCCTAAGCATGCATCACAACACTTCGCCAGGCAAAAATTTGCCCAAACAATGCTAATTTACTAAAATACGAAGTTGTGTCCTGGGCGCTGAACGCTGGCGAATTTTCATATTGTTACTTTGGCAATGCAAGCAAATGAAAGCAAAGATGCGCTAGCTTTTAATTCTGCCTAGCGCAACTTCGTTAGAGGTCTTCACTCAGGCTAATTTGCACACGGCGGGAAATTTAAAGTTGAATGGACATATATGTTGCAACATTATACATTAAATTTCCACTGATAACCACACGGGTCCCGGGAACCTTAATAAAGTCAATAGAGTTGTTTTAATGCCCTACACATGAGCCCACTTTGAAATAATGTTCCAAAATGTATGGGGGAAACCGGGTACCCCCAAAACCCACTTCACCTGGTCTGAGCTGGCGAAGGCAAGTCTGGCGAAAGAGGTAACGTTCAGTAAAATCCGCATCTTAATGAATTCGCGTGTAATGATCATTGCCCAGTGCGAAAATTCAACTGGCGTTAGAGTGCGAATCAAAGCTAGCATCTATCTTCTTCACTAGCGAAGTGACGCCTGCGCCCATTAGTAAATCGGCGAAGTGATTGAAAGCGGTAACACTGACGAATCGTCACCAGCATTAGTCACATCGCCCTTTAGTAAATCTGCCCCATAGGCTTCTAAATGACTACAAAATGAAAATAAAAACATTTTCTTTAATAAACCAACATATATCAGAGGCATAGTTTTTTAATTGATGAAAAAACTACTGATTTGTAAAGTCCTATGTCTCCCAAACATGCCAATACCAAATATTTATAGTTTGTGGTATTTTGTGTTTGAGATTTCTGTGTATGTGGCCTGTAGGTACCCAAAAATCTACATTGTGTATATGAATAGTTTGGCTGCCAATTCAGGTTCTGCCTCTGTATTAGAAGGAGGGCTCTGATCACAATCTAAAAATAAGACTAAGTGAGATATACTGTGAAAGTGACCGGTGTGATTGTTGAAGTCCTGTTGGTTAGGATCAGAGTGATATGTTCATGGAGAATAAGGAAAAGCAGAAGTCAGTTTGTGTGAGCAAAGGGGGTTAGGAAGGTGGTCAATTTGTTTAGTGGGTTTTGTGTGGGTTTTAAGTCATTGAAAGACTGGAGGTTCTTTATAATATATAATGGGATGGGGGAGAGATTACCAGAGAATAGGTGCAGCACATGAAAGGTCCTAGATGTGGGAGTTAGAAGAAGTAATGAGTGAGGGGAGATAGAAGGAGGTCATGTGTAGACCAAAGTTTATTACTGTCAGTAGTCGCAAAATTGTGGCGAACTCCCGCGATTCACCACCTGCGAATAGATTTGCGAAAGAGCCGCAAAAATTTGCCAGGGAAAATTCGCTGCGGTCAAAAAAAAATGGGACAGTGGAGCCGTTTCGCGAATTTTGCGGGAAATTTGTCAATTTTTCTGTGAAGCGAAACGCCCCAAATTCGCCAATCACTAAGGGGCACATTTACTTAGGGTCGAATATCGAGGGTTAATTAACCCTCGATATTCGACCATCGAAGTAAAATCCTTTGACTTCGAATATCGAAGTCGAAGGATTTAGCGATGTTCGTTCGATCGAACGATCAAAGGAATAATCGTTCGATCGAACGATTAAATCCTTCAAATCGAACGATTCGAAGGATTTTAAACCATCGATCGAACAATTTTCCTTCGATCAGAAATTGGCTAGAAAGCCTATGGGGACCTTCCCCATAGGCTAACATTGATGCTCGGTAGGTTTTAGGTGGCGAAGTAGGGGGTCAAAGTTTTTTTTAAAGAGACAGTACAGACGACTATCGAATGGTCGAATAGTCGAACGATTTTTAGTTTGAATCGTTCGATTCGAAGTCGAAGTTGTAGTCGAAGGTCGAAGTAGCCAATTTGATGGTCGAAGTAGCCAAAAAAATACTACTAGTATTAAAAAAGTATTTTTTATTCTATTCCTTCACTCAAGCCAAGTAAATGTGCCCCTAGCTGTCAGTTAAAGACACAATTAGCTGCACAATACCCTATGATTAGCGATGGGCAAATCTCACCTGTTTCGCTTTACCAATTATTCATGAAACGGCAAACAATTCACCAAAAGCATTAAAGTCGATGGGTGTTTTTTCACGTGACAATTTTACAAACCATGCAAAGTTTTTTTTAATTGAGCTGCATTTTTTTCACTATCCATTAGAGTCTATGGATGTTTTTACTTGGTGAAACACAGCTAAATATTTCACTTATCCTTCGCTATGATGATAGCTCCATTGTTCCCCTTCTTCAGTAGGTCACTGTGTATGATACTCAAGAGATGGGTTTCACCATGCACAATTATTGGCAAATAGCAGCTTTACAGGGTTGGTACCAGCCTGCACTCCACCCATTCTCTGTCAGGTGGAAGCTTCCAATCTATGCAGCCCAAACAGCACCAGAAAAACATCATCATTCATAAATTAATTGAGTCTTTTTTTACAGGCAGTCGATGCAAAATGGACGTTTTTACATAATTTCCTGCACTGTATAAATAGCAGTGACTGCATTTGTTGAAATGCACAATGCCTTCCTGAATTCATACCTGCAAGGACATCAAATGAATTACTGGGCTGAAAGGTTATCCCTCTGAATTATTTGCTTGTTTTGTGTTCTGCACTTAGGGCCTCCTGCTGAAATAATAAACTGTTGGCTTTCATCTCCTTAGTAGAGAGAACCACATGTAACATATAAACCTACTGACATAGCAGAAGAATTATGAAAAACCCCACTAAGAATTATTTAATGCTGTTCATTAATGTTAATGTTTTCATGGCTTAGATATTTATTTACATAATGGCTGTAGGGCTCATTTAAAAGCTAAATAAAAGCGTTAAAAGAGTTAAAAGATGGTATACAGGTATGGGTTCTGTTATTCAGAAATCCATTATGCAGAAAGCTCAGAATTACAGAAAGGCCGTCTCCTATTGACTCCATTTTATCCAAATAATCCACATTTTAAAAAATTATTTTTAAGTAAATTTTTTCTCTGTAATAATAAAACAGTACAGTGTACTTGATCCCAACTAAGATATAATTAATCCTTACTGGAAGCAAAACCAGCCTGTTGGGTTTATTTAGGGGCTGATTCACTAAGGGTCGAATATCGAGGGTTAATTAATCCTCGATATTCGACTAGGAATTAAAATCCTTCGACTTCGAATATCGAAGTCGAAGGATTTAGCGCAAATACTGCGATCGTACGATCAAAGGATTATTCCTTCGATCGAACGATTAAATCCTTCGAATCGAACGATTCGAAGGATTTTAATCCAACGATCGAAGGAATATCCTTCAATCAAAAAAAGTTAGCCAAGCCTATGGGGACCTTCCCCATAGGCTAACATTGACTTCGGTAGCTTTTAGATGGCGAACTAGGGGGTCGAAGTTTTTTTGAAAGAGACAGTACTTCGACTATCGAATGGTCGAATAGTCGAACGATTTTAGTTCGATTCCTTCGATTCGAAGTCGTAGTCGAAGGTCGAAGTAGCCCATTCGATGGTCGAAGTAGCCCAAAAAATACTTCTAAATTCGAAGTTTTTTACCTTCGAATCATTCACTCGAATTTAGTGAATCGGCCCCTTAGTGTACTATCTGTCATGATATAGAGAACTGCAGTTCAAAATCTTCTCCCACTGCCTTACTTACAGTAGCAAATTTCTCCTATATATATATATATATATATATATATATATATATATATATATATATATATATATATATATATGTTTTCTAGTAGACACTGAGAATAGGGGCTTTACTAGGGCATGGTGAGTATAGTCAAACTTGAAACTCAGAATAGGGTTCCTTTTATTAAGAGCCATATTGAAAATTCTTAGCTCTAAAATTATTTCAGGGAAAAAGTTACCATTAGTACTCAAGTATTCACCCATAAATACTTATTCCCTAAATATTTAAAAGTTCTTGCAGAAGATATAATTTGGCATATATAGCAAATCCTGCAGACCTCCCACCTAAACACATGGTCTCCCTATGCTAGATTGTTCAGGTATCTCACTAATCAGGGTCTTAATTTAAAAAAAATAAGATGGTCTAGCATGCTGCTTTCATTTATAAAAAATAATGTTTTTTTGATAATTAAGCATCACTTCATCATTACCAGGCTTGATATATAAAATACCATAGCTTGACTTCACTTCACAATTTAAAAAAAAAAACGTCCTGTGTTGATGATGAAACCTTCTCTCCTAACGTTTCAATTTAATTTATAGAATTTATATATTACAATAAAATTTATAGAATGTAAGTAAATGAATCGGATCTTTCCCAGATTTTGTATCTATTTGTTGCTGCTGATCATTGAACAACAGTTTACAGTATGCTCAGCATCTTTGTATCCAAAGCATGTTGTGCATTAAGCAATAAACAGATAACTACATGACTAACTGGTTCTCCAGAAAGGTGTAAAGCAGGAGCGTAACTATAGAGGAAGCAGACCCTGCGGTTGCAGGGGGGTCCAGGAGTGTAGGGGGCCCATTGAGACCCTAATTAATTTGCAATTTTAATATATCTTGGTAAAATAGGCCAACTTATAAATATTTTGGGGCCCTAAATTGAATTTGCTATGGGGCCCAGTAACAACTAGTTACGCCACTGGTGTAAAGGTCTCCACGATTGGATTCTGGAGTCATAAACTGCATTTTATCATCTCGCAGGCTTTTACCGAAATGTGTAGTTTTGGCAGATGTCAGGAGAACCCTTTGGGGGGTATTTACTAAATCACGACAAATTCTTGATTTTTTTTTATAAAATCGGACTTTAAAAAAAAACACACACATTTTTTGGAATCTATTAAACCCCCGAGGATGGAGAAATCTGAATCTGAAAATCCGGCATCTCAGATCTTTCGAGGTTGCATATAAGTCAATGGGAGAAGTCCCAATGATTTTTTGATGTGTGCTGGGTTTCTGGCAATACCCTAAAGTTTCCAGAGTTTTTGGGCAAAATTCAGAGTTTTCAGGTGAAAAATCCGAAAAAAAACGTGAAAAGCGGATGAAAAATCTAAAAAAAAACTGGAAGATTGGATTTTTCAAGTTTTTTTCAGATTTTTTCCTGCAAACAAAATTTTCGTGAAAGTGTATTAATAAATAAGCCCAAAAAACCTGTGCAAATTTAGTCAGAGGTTTTTTCAGAAAATTTTGAGATAAATTCGGACTTTGATAAAAAAAAAAACCTTCCTTTCTGCATCTATAATGCAAGATTTAGTGGAACAGCAATAGAGTTTTGGAGTATATTTCCACTATTGGGGATAGGGCCGCTATTTCCATAGAAAGCAAAACTTAAGGTTACAGTGCACAATTATACAATTCTGTACTTACTGCTTTGTACAGTACTGTTACAGTATAGATCAAGTTCTTTCCTGTGGATCAGTGAAAAAAACAATGTTCCAATATCTAGTGGAAAGCCTTCCCAGAAGAGTAGAGGCTGATATAGTAGACATGAACAATCAGCTTCATATTAATACTTTTTGCTTTGCAAATGAGATGACAGGTGCCCATATATAATGTAAAGGTTTTATAAGCACTGTACCCAATGCATTGAGTCATAAAGCAATATGTGTTTTAATTACACACTTAAATAAACCCAAGTAAGTCAAGTATAACGTCAATGTGTGCATTGCCTTTATGACATTAGGATTAGCATAATTTGCTCATGCTCATTCCATCCATATTGGCAAATATTGCAGCAATGCTATCATTCTGGAAAACAAAAAGTGAATTGGCAGTAAAAAAATACATTATGCACAATGTACATAGCCCTTTGTTTGTAAATGAGCTACTGCTGACTTAAATTAAATAGTGGTCTCCACCCTGGTACCTCTTTTACACTATTCCCAGGTTCCTCATGAGGTAGGTGGAGCTTCTGCCAAATCTTCCATGCTGAATTGTGGGCTATCAGACTAATTATGCTGTTAAAAGCATTGCCCTACATATATCAGGACTAGCACGTCCAAAATGGACAAGAGCACCAGGAGGGGCAGGGCGTAGTAGTGTTTACAGGTATGAGGCCCATTATCTAGAAAGCTCCAAATTACAAATTGGCCATGTCCCATAGAATTTTATTCAAATAAGCCAAATGTTTAAGAAAAATTTCCTTTTGCTCTGTAATAATAATAATACAGTAGCTTGTACTTCTGGCTTGTATCTTCTAAACTAAGATATAATTAATCCTAATGGGTAGCACAGCCAGCCTATTGGGTTTATTTCATGTTAGCATGATTTTATAGTAGACTTAAGGTAAAAATTAATGGAATATCCATTATCTGGAAAACCCCACGTCGCAAGCATTTTGAATAACAGGTCCCATACCTGTACTACTGTATATAGAGCAGTGGTACTCAACCAGTAGCTCATGAGTAACATGTTGCTCACCAACCCCTTGAATGCTGCTCCCAGTGGCCTCAAAGCAGCTGCTAATTTTTGAATTCTTGACTTGGGAGCAAGTATTGTTTGCATAAAAACCAGGTGTACTGCCAAACGCAACCTCCTGTAGCATGCTGGTCCACATACGGGGTACCATTAGTCAATCGCAGCTCATATTTGGTAACCTCAGGAACTTTTCATGCTTTGTTGCTCTCCAACTTTTTTTTACATTTAAATGTGGCTTGTGGTTGGGGACTCCTGATATACAGTATATGCTGAGGAGACAGCCATAATGATGATGTGGGATGATAAGCTTTTGATGAGCCTAAAGCTGGCCATAGACGCAAAGATCCGATCGTACGAATCGTGAATTCGTACGATTTTCGGACCGTGTGTGGAGAGTCCCGACATTTTTCGTCCGTCGGAGATCGGTCGTTTGGTCGATCGGACAGGTTAGAAAATTTCTGTCGCCTGCCGATAATATCTCTGCGTGTATTGCCGATTGTACGATTTTCAGAGGGAGACTGTCACTAGTGTTGTCAGACATAAGTATCGTACGATTGCTGTCAGGGGCAGAGCATTGGGTGATCTGTTCTTATTTGATCGGAATGGTAAGACTTTGATCTGAATGGTTAGTGGAGGGTCGGGAGATGGGAAAGTCCGATCGTACGTTGATTCGTACGATCGGATCTTTGCGTCTATGGCCAGCTTAAGATATTAGCGGATTGCTTTAGAGACAGTGACATTGTGTTGACCTCATACTCCTGACCTACACCTATTTTAGCTTTCAGAAGATACGATACAGGTCAGAATCCAAATAAAAGAAATCACAATACAATAAACACAGCAATTTACCTTTTATACAGGGATACTTTACTCAATATACAAGCCTCAACATTTGGAACCAGATGACTTTTAAACATACTCGCTGAACCTAAACCAAATCCGGAAATTGAATGCATCCCTAATACATACAAATATTTATGCTCCACACAGAAGGATTTATGTATTTAAGGTTTTACTCCCCTTACTGGGAATATGCGAATATCATACTTATAAATGTCCCATTATGGGGACAAAAACATTGAATACATTGATCCACCTGCATCGAAAAGCTTTACACAACTTTAAAATGCCCTGGTGCTATCATATAGTATATTTCAAACTGTCAGGACTAACCAAGACACTCAAGGAACTTCTGAAGAAGCTGCTCGGACGAGTAGTGAAACGTCTTCATTGATTACTCAGCAAGTCCAGTTGTTTTTAGATTTACCTATACTAGATATACCATGACCTGGATGAATGAAAATCTTCATAGTCATTTTGTAATAAATATTTTTATTTATTTCAGTTTAAGTTTGGGGTGTTTAGGGCTAACAGATCTTAGTTTTGTTTGAACCTTTACAAGCATTTCTTTTGTACATGTAAATCGATAGATACATGGGACAGCAGCAATTTTTATTTATATGTAGTATAGCATCATTTTAGAAGACCCTCTGGTACATCATGACACGACCAGCCTGCCATAATTAATTATACCGTTCTACCATAATTAATTCTACCAAGTGGACCATCTAATGTTACTAAAATTGGATTATTCCATGCAAACCCTAGGAAATGCACTAAAAATGTCAAAAGTAAAAAAATAGAATCAGTCAGATATCAAAAGGTATCTCAAAACTGTTGAGTTCTGAAGCTTTTTGAAATGAAAATGAGAGGTGCCAGCGGGTGATGTGATTTTAGCTTCTCAGTTGGGTGCTTCTTGTCAGAAACTATCTTAGTTCTTCCTAAATATGGTTGGAGAGGAAGAAAGAACAAATCTTACCAAGAAAATTTGTGTATTGCTTTTTAGAAAACAGTGGTTTGTTATGGTATGATATTTATTGTACAGTGGGTTTTAGCTTTTTCTAAGTTGAACAGAAAAGAATACGTGCTACAGAAAACAAGTTCCAAAATGTCAAAACATTGCAAAAAAAATATATCAGTGACAAATATTCTCTGCCCAAGGCAGTTGGAACCGGAGGCTGAGTGATATTTTTGATTATTATTACGGCATTGTTTTCTTGACAACTATGTGAAAAGGCTGCAGCTCAAGAGAATGGCTCTGGTTGGTATAAAAGAGATGTTTCCCATTAAAGTCCCGTAAAACCATTTAAGAACACTGTGTATAGCCACAAGTGGCAAGGATATTACAACATTTGATTAATTAATCACGTTTATATAAAAAAAACAGCTCCATTTAGTATTCGGAAAGGTTTAAATATATCAGAATTAGGAATTTTAGTACATGCAGAGAAGAATGGAGACTTTCATCTTAGATAGTTAATTTAAAATAATGCTAATAATAGTTATTTTGCTTTACAGCCAAAAAATAAAAGTAGAGTGTGGAACAATATTTAATTTTTTTATCTGTATTCCTACAATTGCCAGGCATGGTGGAACATTCATTCACAGGCTGATGCCAACTCACAGAGTGTCTTGCATTGTGAAGGACTCTTTAGCTCCTTTTAGCCTGTCTCGCCCTAACCAGGTTGGTTTCTCTGCTTTGATGTTATCCAAGTCCTACCTACTCAGAAGCTATGTTCCAATATCTTGCAGGGATCTGTTTTAAACAGCTGCAATGTCTGCAAGTTTAGATATATGGCTCTGATCTATTAGCCTGTATCTGTGCAATAAAACCAGCCATTTTGGATACATAGTTGGCCACAGGGACATAAAGATGGATTTGCATGTCTCTACCCATAGGGGGTTATTTACTAAGCTCCGAATACCTGAAATTCCCCAAAATCCGAAAAAATTTTGATTTTTTTTCATACAATCGGAATCACAAGTTTTTCAGAATTAATTAAACCCAGAGGGCTAAAAAACCCGAATATAAAAAAAGCATCTCAAACCTGTCGAGGTTGCAGAAAAGTCAAAGGGAACAGTCCCATTGATTTTTGGTTGTGTCTGATGTTTCGGGCAATTTCAAGATGTTTTCGGAGATTTTGGGTGAAAACTCCGAGTTTTCATGAAAAATTCAAGAAAAAATCGTGAAAATCTGAGCTTTACCCGCAAAGCAATTTTTCGGGAAAATGCAATAATAAATAATCGTTAAAAACCCGAGCGGGTTAGATTGGAGTTTGTAGCAGCCGATATTGAGATAAATTCAGACCTTGATAAATAACCCCCATAATGTCTCATGTGAGAGTTAAAATCTAATTTTGGGTATTAAGGTAGTGCTATGTATGTACTATGAGGCTTTCTGTTTTCAGAAGGCTTTACACTGCATGTCTTGCATTGTGAAGTACTTTTGGCTACATTTAGCCCATCTCACCCTAAACAGGTTGGCTTCTCTGCTTCACAGCTTTAAGACATAGAACATAGATCAGGGTGTCATTAAGAATGTTATATTTAAACTAGATGAAGGGTAAATCAGCATTCACTGGTTTCTCCTGTTTGATATAACTTGCAAATGAAGAACCACTTGATTTAAAAAAAACAAAATATTATTATTTTTTATTATTTTTACATATATTTCTTCTCTACTTTTAACAATAGGAAGAGGGTTAGCTAGAAAAAGAAAGCTAGGAAACTGGGTACACTTTGTAGACCTAGACCCTATTCATCATTTAGTTTTTTCCTGGTATTACAAACTTTCAGGTCTAAAGATTTGCTGAGCCTCCTGATTTGTTTATTGACTACAGTCGGTTACTAGACCTTTGCTGGGCTTCCTAATTTGCTGCTGATTGGTTACAGTGTGTTACTAGACCTGTTATAGACTTTACTGGGCTTCCTGATTGACTGATTTGGTTGCAGTAGGTTAGCAGACCTGTACTAGAATTTGTGGGGCTTTCTGATTGGCTGCTTAATGGTTACAGTAGGTTAGTAGATCTGTACTAGAGTTTGCTGGGCTTCTGATTATTGGCTACAGTAGGTTAGTAGACCTGTGCTACAGTTTGCTGGGCATCCTGATTGGCCACTTTTTGGTTACAGTAGATTAGTAGACCTGTACTAGTGTTTGCTGGGCATCCTGATTGGCTGCATATTGGTTACAGTAGGTTAGTAGATATGTGCTACAGTTTGCTGGGCATCCTGATTGGCCGCTTATTGGTTACAGTAGGTTAGTAGACCTGTACTAGTGTTTGCTGGGCATCCTGATTGGCTGCATATTGGTTACAGTAGGTTAGTAGATATGTGCTACAGTTTGCTGGGCATCCTGATTGGCCGCTTATTGGTTACAGTAGGTTAGTAGACCTGTACTAGTGTTTGCTGGGCATCCTGATTGGCTGAATATTGGTTACAGTAGGTTAGTAGGCCTGTATTAGAGTTTGCTGGGCATCCTGGTTGACTGCTTTTTGGTTACAGTGGGCTAGTAGATCTGTACTAGACATAATGTGCACCTTTTAACATATAAACCCCTTGATATTCATCCTGCACTAACGCCACTTGCAACTGTCTATTGTGAGACATCTTTGCAAGAATTCAAAATATAAAGTAAATTATGAAATACTTGTCTTACTTGATCACACATACAGTGTCAGACTGGGGCACCAGGGGCCCACCAAAAAACCTTAGACCAGGGGCCCACTCTCAGTACTATTTTTCTTCCTTTCCTCACTCACCTCTATTCTCCTAGTCTCTTTTCTTTATATACTATAATATTATAATCTATTATTCCGTCTAGTTAGCCTTTGTTCTCATAGAAATAGGGAATGACCATGAAATAGTCCAAATGTTTAGCAGCATGAGGGCCAGTCCAACACTGCACACATAGGAATGTGTTATGAAAATGCAAATAAGGAAACATAAATTACTTGAGTACTTTATCCACTTTATTTGAGTCCATATGGGCTTTTATTATTTTGATTTAATTGCCATCAACAACAGCTGTAGCCAATTTTAATAGCAATTAATTTGCTTAAATTAATTAAAGCTATTACAAGACATTACTTTCAACAGTACATTGCATGTATACATTACATTCTTTTAAACCAAAAAATTTAGTAACAAGTTTTTTATGACCAATTATTCTAAAATATTACCAGGTGAATTTTCGCAGGCGTTTCGCGAATTTATTCGCTGGCAGCGAATCGCGCCTGGCGAATAAATTCACCCATCACTATTTACTAAGAAAAAAATTGACGTGTTCAATACTTATTTTCATTTATTTATTTATATGCCAATAAATAAATAACTTCACTTCACTTAATCCCATGAGTGCTCCAATTTTTATTGTACGATATATATATATATATATATATATATATATATATATATATATATATATATATATATATATATATATATATATTTCTCATATTTGACATAAGTTTACACTAAAAGCCACTAACTGAATATGAGCAAATATAAGCAAATGAAAAAATAATAAAATGTATGTAAACAATCATTAAGAAGAAATAGCACAGCACAGTTTAAGATCATACAAAAACTAAATGTTCCCATAAATACACAGAAATGATGACAACCTCTCTTTAATTACTTGAATATTTTATTTCAAACATTATATCAAACTGCTGGAACATCTTCAAAAGTTAAATTATCATTGGAGAATGCCTATGGAAGTGGAAATAAATTTGATCTTAAATAATGGGATAGAATTTCAGTAAATGTATTTTATTTTATAACATGAAACCTTTCACAGAATAATTTTGGGATTCACATGAAATATTGGCATAACCATCAGTTCATTTTAAAATGAATAGAAATCAACATTTATTATTAATTCACCCTGGGCTGCGTTATTCTTATCCAAAAGGTTATTTCTGTTTTTCCTTCTATTTCATTAGATATAAAAGCTTTACTACTGACATAACATTCTAGCGAAAAATGACATCTGTCTTCTATATTTCAGTTTTCTAAGTAAAGATGAACAACAGAGGCTATAGAAGAAACTGAATAAGATTGTAAAAATATTTCACACATTTACGGGATAATATAGATAAATAATTACAGCATGATTGGTTTCACACAGGAAACCACCAAATGTGTCATAGATGATTTAAAACTTTTGCACCAAAATACAGTGCAGATTTTGTCAAATCAACTAGATTCCACAATACCTTCCATCAGGCTAATATATGGTGCTATATAGTTTTATGCATTAACTGCCCAATTGTTACCAGGTTGTGTGCAGGCAAATACATAAAGCATGGTTTCTGTAGAGGTAAATCTAAAGTCTAGAATTTGAGGTCTGATCCATGTTTATGTGTCTAAAATTGCCTGCATGGCTTGTATATCTGTTGCAATGTCTGGTTCTGGTAATGGCCTCTGTTCTACAGCTGGGACAATTGAATTGACACTGGTTCCAATGGGCTGCTTTAAGAATGTTTTCCCAGAACTTAAGTTTTCCCAGCAAGTGTGTAGTGTTCATTTAGCACATCATGGTGCATGATGGTGATATGATGATCAAAACAAGATAGGGTGGAAATAAGGGGTGCAAGAAAAAAACAACACCATGCATGCCATATATGTGTACAGAAGTTGGGACTCTGTAGTTTTCCTCGTAATGTCAATGTTTTGATATTGCTTTAGACCTCTTCTTCAGGGCATCCATCAAGACCCCTTCATCAAAATATAACACAGTATCTAGCATTAGCAAGTCTGCAACTGAACTGATCTTGATGTTTTCATCAAGATCCTCACTCATCTAAAATACTTCTTCAGTTCAATGAAAAACCCAAATGGGTGTAAGGTTCCGCTGGGATTCAAGTGAGGAACCTCCAGGTTTCTCAATGCTCTCCTTAACCATTAGGCCAGAGGAGTATCTGGCAAGTTCTCTAATTATCTTTAACCTGACATTTCCCTCTCATCTTAGCAGCCTTATTGGTAAGCCAATCAGAGTTAGCTATGCCCTATATAAATCTTCCTATATAAACCCTCCTCCCTTGGCCCAAACATTAAGGTAGTTTTGGCTTGAGCACTGTGGCTTGCGCCTAGCTTTTGCTCCTCCTTGCTCTCACCCTTGATCTTGTTTCTGACACAGTCCTGTTACTGCTCCAGTCTAACCAGCTTGATCCCAAATAGTCCATTGACTGAAAGACTCACCACCCATAAGATTGCACTGGGGATTCCCCATTAAATCCCTGACAATGGCTAAACATCTTTATAATGAATGTTGAAATGTTTCAAGATTACCTATCAAGCCCAATTGCTTTAGTCATACCAATACTAGGCGCTGTAAACCTTTATAGAAAATCAGCAGAGTTTTTTCCTCAAAATTACTGTGTCATTGTGGCTGTGCTTCAAGTTGCCTTCTATGCACTTTAATACTTGTTCACATGATGGGGCAGATTTATCAAGGGTCAAATTGAAAATTTTAATTAGAAATTCGAATTTTCAATTTTTTTTTATGGTCAAAACTGTCAAATTTGACTAGGGAGTTATTCAAATTCGATTCTAGTTTAAAAAAAATCTGATTTTCGAAATGTATCATGCTCTAGTCTAGCCCTTTAAGAATTCAACTATTCGCCCCCCTAAAACCTGCCAAATTGCTGTTTAAGTCAATGGGAGATGTCCAGGGATCAATTTGGGGTTGTTTGCAGTCTTCTTAGGAGTCGATGACTCTTAAGACTTTGATTACTTAACACTTTAGGGTTCATTAGCCTTAAAGGATAAGGAGTACCATTGGATACCCCAATAGTGATGGGCACATTTATTGGCCAGGCGCAAATTCGCAGCGAATTCCCGCAATTCGCTGCTGGTGAATAAATTTGCCGGCGTCAAAAAAAATGGATGCCGGTGAATGTGCGCTGATGTCGGAAAAAACGCCATTTCGGGAATTTTTCGCCCCAAATTCGCCCATCACTATACCCCAATAAATCCATTTGCTATGTTTTTTTCTCCAGGCTCACAAAACAATTATTGACACAGAGAAAAACTAAAAGAACAATGCACCATCATCTTACCTTATTCGTGGAAATCCCTAGTTTGGACTTGCACAGTAATTCCAATTTTTCTCCAATAAGCATACTTCAGTGTCAATCAGCACTAGGGACACCTGGCAAAATCAAATCAGATAAAACAGTAAATCGTGATGATAGAAATAAGACAAATAGTGATTGGTGAATAAATTCGTCAGTCGCAATTTTGGGGCGAATTTCCACATTTCGCCGCCAGCGAACAAAATTGACTTTAACGCCAGCGTCAAAATTGACGCGAGCGGCAAAATTCTCGTTACACACATTTTTTGAATTTCTCAGGAATTTTTTGGCAAAGTAAAACGGGACAAATTCGCCCAGCACTACTAGTAAATCTTTTATTTTTGTCCTTTGAGGCATGGTAAATGAAAATGTTCTTAATTGTCTCCTATATTCATATACTAGACATAGAAATGTTTTTGAGCAGCTTATAAACCTGTTTGTGGAATATATGTGCTATTGTTGGTCTCTGGCATTAATGGCTCTGCTCATTGTTACCAGATTAGTTCCCCTAACCTAAACTGTGCAGTCTGGCTTTTTTTCCTCCTATGAGGAGTATTTCACTAGGACATGGCTAATTGTGGATTTAGGAAGAAGTTGGTAGGAATGTGGCAATAAGAAAAGATTATTGGTCTAGATCACAGTTCATTAGAAAAACACCCATCCAGTTTTAATACTTGCTGGAGCCAAGGTATACATGAATTTGTCTTATTCAAATGAACACGCTTGGTGTATTCCATTGCAAGGTGACATCTGCTACCAGATTTAAAAGAGAAAGGCAGAAAAGGCATCATTACATATTCAGATCTTAAACTTTTCTAAGAGCTCCAACATATTTAAATGTTATTAGCCAAGTAAGCTCCACTTTCACTTCCAACTTCATCCGTAAGCACTGACAGAAAACCATTAGAAAGTTCTGGATAAGCTGCTCCATAATAACTGCACGGTATGAGATTAGTGTTGTGGAGGCAGAAGTTAAATGACAGCAGATTTCTTTCCTTCAAGAGTGGAGGGCCCATTTTCTTCTCAAAATTATGTATAGTAAAGTTGAATTGCTTGCATTTTTCGGTGCGCTGCTCTCTCATTCCGCGGATTCTAAATGTTATGCCCTTCAATGTGTTTTTCATTCTCATAGAGTTGGACTGAAATTGGAAAAATATTAAATCTGCACTGGGTTAGGTTCAGCAGTTAAGTCAATTCCCCTTCATAGTGTGCAATAAATATGATTGAAGTAAAGGATACTACTCATAAATCATTTTCACTTATCAGCACTTCTGTGATTGTTTTGTTGATAGCCCAAAGACAAAGATCCATAGAAACACAATAAAAAGCTGACAATACTGTAAATATCAAAGAAATATTTGTTGAATGCTTTTGTTTGGACTAGAAAAATAAATAGATATCCAAAAGCCAATGTGCTGCTTTATCATACTCAGTTTTCTGTAGAATTCTATTGATGTCAACAATAAAACTTTCATAGTATCTAACAAAAATCATCTTTTCTGCTGCCTATGTAGATGTTTCAGATGATACAACAAAGAATGCCTTCTTGCTTCCAACGTATCACCAAATCTATGTTTCATGGTTCCTTAATACAAACTTTTCCCCAATATACCACCAGTGTCGGACTGGCCACAGGAATACCAGGAAAACTCCCGGTGGGCCCAGGTGTCAGTGGGCCCTCATGCGGCTAAACATTTGGATTATTTCATGGTCATTCATTATTTCTATGAGAAAAAAGGCTTAATAGATGGAATAATGGATTATAGTAAGTAAAGAAAAGAGACTAGGAGAATGGAGGTTGAGTGAGGAGAGAAAGAAAATTGGACCCCTAGTGAGGAGAGTGGACCCCTAGTTTGAAGTTTTTTGGTGGGTCCCTGGTCTAAGGTTTTTTGGTGGGCCCCTGATGTCCCAGTCCGACACTGTATACCACATTTAGCTAATCACTACCCATTTCTTTTGGGTGATGCCTGGAGTGATTTACCATTTCCAAAGGTAGACAAACAATTGGGCAATTTTAAGCAGGTATTTGCCTGTGTTTTTTTCTCACAACAGGGTTAAGGCTCTTTCCAGTTTTACACAGTTTCTGCACCCAACAAATCAAAAGTTCACCAGAGCAGACAGATTCACTGACTGTCTGAATATCCAAGAAACCTGCTTTGTATCATAAATCACTCACTTTTAGGGCAAATCCGAACAATCCCAACACCAGTCCCAGCTTTGCCAGTTCCAGTGAACAGAGCCCCTGTTATTCTGCACATTTGCCCTGTGCATTTTGGCAGGTATACCTTCCATGCAGAGCCTTCTCAGATACTGTGCCACATCCTTTTATTTAGCCATATCACTAAAACCCTGAATATGGAGTTGCAAGTTGGTCCTTTTGCTCTACTTGTAAGTAGGAATGGGCAAATCTGACACATTTTGCTTTGCTGAAAATATGAAACGGCGACAAATTAGCCAAATTCATTAAGGTCTAAGGGCAAAAAATTATTTTTGACTCACAATTATTAGGATATCTTTCTCTTCAGTAATTTATGGAGCACATGCACAGTTGCTGCTAATACCAGAGTGGCTCCTACCACACATGTGCCAAACAGCTCAGTGTCAGAGGTCCCTTAGCAAAGAAATCCAAAGTTGGTACTCATGAGCTCCAATGCGCTACTCTGGAGAGGCATGGATAGGCGTTATGGCCAGGGACACATTCAAGTAATGGCAATTGTGTAGATGCGATAATGGCAGAGCTCTACCCAAGCGCACAGCCTCTCCTCATCAGTCGCAGGATCTCTGAAACTTCTACCTGACACTCAGTTCCTCAGAGTTCCTCTGAGGAAGTGCCCGGTTGTAGACGCACAAAAGGCGTTGGTTTTTTGCACACCCACTACAGGATTTTTACCACTAAGTATGTCTATAATAAAGCCAAATTGATATTAAACACCTTTATCACCCGTGGATATATCGGTCAGTGCTCACAGCAGGTAAAAAGTTTTGTACATTTTCAAGTAAGACTATGTGGGGAGCGATCAGGGCATGGGGCCAGTGGAAGTAATTGGATGGGGGCTTTTCCGCTTAAAAGGGCTTTGTTTCTTGTATATGTTTCTCTGAAACATATCCAAGAACTTCTCTGATACTTTATATATATATAGATGCCTAAGTATTATAGAGCTACTAGTATCAAAAATTCAAATTTATAACCTATGAAACTGCAACTGCTGCTTCTTGGAGAAAGCACTTATTAGCCATTCATCTCATGTTCATATCTCTGTTCTGCAACAACTGCCTTTTTTTTTGCTTTAGCAGTCACCTATTATATGGCTTTTAGTAAGACACAGCAGGTTATGCTTGTAAAAGCTCATAAAGTCAGCAGCAAAGGAACGTTGCATAGGATATATGTTTTCAGCAGACGGAGGAAACTATTTTTTTTGCTTGGTTGTTGCCAGCAGCAAATGTAAAATGTGTGTATGGCTTTTTCAAATTGCCGCAAGCTGAAGTATCTTGTAGTTGTGTGTGTTATCTAAATCTGTCAACAAAATGTCCCTTAGGAGAAACTTCTATAGTTACAAGTTTGAAACTTCCCATTCTCTAAATCCCTAGGGCTTCTCTTAGTATAGAGATTGTATATCCTTTTTTAGAAAAATAACTTTTGGGTGTGGAATTGCCTTTTAAAATAGACACAAATTCAGGATTGCCACCAGAAGTCTTCTAATTTTTTTTTCATTTTTATTTTTTTTGTTCCAGTTCCATCATTTTTTTTATAAAGATTATATTAAAGAGCTTTTTATTATAGATGTGCAAAGTGCAAATAACTGTCTCAATTTTGCATGCAGCAAATTTGAACTGCCAGGAGCCACCATCTTTAAGGGTCAAAATAAGACCAAGTAGGAAAAGAACTGGAACATAGGAAGGGCAGATGTTTGAATACCAGAACACACTTTAATATATGACATATATCTGCAGGTTAAAGGTAGGTAGGAACTGGCACAGGAAGGGCAAACAAGTGGTGACATGGTAAGATGCAATGCAAGGAGATTTAAAGGAGAACTAAACCCTAAAAATTAAAGGGATCCTGTCATCAGAAAACATGTTTTTTTCAAATGCATCAGTTAATAGTGCTACTTCAGTAGAATTCTGCACTAAAATCCATTTCTCAAAAGAGCAAACAGATTTTTTTATATTCAATTTTGAAATCTGACATGGGGCTAGACATTTTGTCAATTTCCCAGCTGCCCCTGGTCATGTCACTTGTGCCTACACTTTAGGAGAGTAATGCTTTCTGGCAGGCTGCTGTTTTTCCTTCTCAATGTAACTGAATGTGTCTCAGTGAGACATGGGTTTTTACTATTGAGTGTTGTTCTTAGATCTACTAGGCAGCTGTTATCTTGTGTTAGGGAGCTGCTATCTGGTTACCTTCCCATTGTTCTTTTGTTTGGCTTCTGGGGGGGGGAGGGAGGGGGGATGACATCACTCCAACTTGCAGTACAGCAGTAAAGAGTGATTGAAGTTTATCAGAGCACAAGTCACATGACTTGGGGCAGCTGGGAAATTGACAATATGTCTAGCCCCATGTCAGATTTCAAAATTGAATATACAAAAATCTGTTTGCTCTTTTGAGAAATGGATTTCAGTGCAGAATTCTGCTGGAGCAGCACTATTAACTGATTCATTTTGAAAAAAAACATTTTTTCCCATGACAGTATCCCTTTAAATAAATTAAATCAAATGGCATACTTTATATACTGAACTTGTTGCACCAACGTGAAGTTTCAGCTTGTCAATAGCAGCAATGATCCAGGACTTCAAACTTGTCACAGGGGGTCACCATCTTGGAAAGTGTCTGTGACACTCACATTCTCAGTGGGCTCTGAGCAGCTGTTGACTAGCCAAGCTGAGTAGTGTTACATACTACTATATTTGTTACCCAATGGGGTTAGACTCAAAAATGACTCTCCGCACTGTTTAGGTTAACGGGAGCCAGTTTATTAGATTCAATTTTCCTTCTAAGGCTATTGGTTGCAAATGATCTTCCACTAGGGAAATTAAGTCTGGAGAAGTATCACATACAGTTCCTAACTATCAAGTAAAGAAGCCATTAGGTGCAAGAAAAAAAGAAAATAATGTGATGCCATGGTTATTATTTTTTATTTCACTAAAAATAAAAACAAATATACAGCCTTAAGAGTTTTTGGGTCTCTGAGCTTGAGGCTTTGTTTCAAGTTCGTTTGGTTAATGGAGGAGGAATACTTGGTGAAGGCTTCAGGGTCATATTGAACACATCATCGTTATTATTGTCAACATCAGATTTCACAAGAAGTGACTTCAGTGACAGCCTGGACAGAAAATGGATGGCGAAGGCTCCAGTAATTAATTCATTGTGTCAGTAATGTGTGCTAATTGATTTTTCTATGGTAATAAAAGGTTTTCTTGGTTTTTTTGTGTAGCAATAGCCCTGTCTTCATATGAAGGTACAGTGGCTTGTATGTCTTTGAGCTGAGCTTGAGTTGTGACATTATGGTTAAGGCCCACGTTTTATGAATTCTTAAGCTAATATTGCTGGGCCAGAAGAGTCACCACACTTTGGAGACAACTGCTCAAGTTAGGAGGTGCCAGTTATCTGGTAGACAAGGTAGGGTGGTCTTGCTCAGATAGAGAAAGCCATTTGTCTGTGGTCCATTACATCTGTATGGGAATGTTGCTACTTTGCTGCTAAGAAGCGCTCAATGTTTATCTTATGGTAACACACAAACATAATTATGTGTTTTAACAAACACATAACCCTCAATCACAGATGCTCAGGCTTCCAACTTTCCAATGTTCAGTCTACTGATTTTGAATCTTTAGTAGTAAAGGCAATCATGTCTGTGTCTATAGACTTCCCCAAACTTGGTGATCCACAGCCGCGTCTCAACCTGCAAACTTTTCAAAATAAGAGTTTAATAAATCATGAATTCAATGAACATTTTGCCTAACTGCTTTCACTGTGAGTTGATTTTATGGATGACCCTTTAGATTTCAAAATGATTGACGAAGAGGAGAATGGGAAGAGACTGTCCTAGACAGCAGATGGAATGGCAGGACACAGGTTGAATGTGAAGGCAACATACTGGGATAACTGACAGCTCTTATTTATACATATAGCAACACCAGTGACATTGAGCAGAGCCGTGCAGTTTATAGGGATGTAGCGAACTGTTCTGCGGCGAACTTGTTCGCGCGAACATCGGCTGTTCGCGTCCGCCGCAAGTTCGCGAACGTCGCGCGACGTTCGCCAATAGGCGTTCGCGTCAAAATCGTTCGACCATTCGACCATTCGATCGCTAAAATCGAACGATTTTCGTTCGATTCGAACGAAAATCGTTCGATCGAACAATTAAAAATCCTACGAACGTTCGAATCGAACGATTTTCGGATGTTCGAAGTTCGCGAACAGTTCGCGAACTGTTCGCATTTTTTGCCGGTGTTCGCGAACGGCGTTCGCAAACACATACTCGGCGGTTCGCTACATCCCTAGCAGTTTATTCGTTTTTTCTTTATAAAAGACTAGTAGCATTACAGCTAAACTAAACAAGTGGCGCCGAAGAAGAGACAATGGAAATCGCTTCTGCTCTAATATATTTTTAAGCCACTGCTTTTCACTTTTATTTATTGGTGGAACACCTAATATGCTTAGGACGAATTTCAGACAGCAAAGACTGGTTGCGCTTTAGCAACATTTATTTCCTAACTGTTTCTGTACACAATACACTGCTTAAGTCATTGGGTGTAATATACGCCCACACCAGACGTCGCCACTGGACTTCTTTGGCGCCACTTGTTTAATTTAAATTTGGCACTGTGGGTTAAGGGGTTTACACTTCCTGAAGACGGCCAGAGTTGTGGGGCTGAAACGTTGAATAAAACATTGTGTTTTCTATATAAAATCCTTCTCACCATTATCCAAATAATCCAAACCATTTTTTTTAAAAGGACACGTTTTATTTGGTTTTCATGATAGAAATACACGAGCAGACCGCTTACTGCAGTTTGTTGTCTTGGCAAAGTCATTGGTTTATAACAGCAAAATGGAAAGATAAATAACAAGCAAGAAAAGTATACAAATAAAATATATGCAGTGGCTGAGATCTAACTACTGCATAGAAGGGAAATGTTGACATTTATAGAT
Source organism: Xenopus laevis (assembly GCF_017654675.1). Classification (NCBI taxonomy): domain Eukaryota; kingdom Metazoa; phylum Chordata; class Amphibia; order Anura; family Pipidae; genus Xenopus; species Xenopus laevis. The sequence goes on from NC_054374.1 coordinate 10,180,550, forward strand.
TTTACAGTTTGTAGATTATAAAATGAAAGAGTTGTGACATGGAGCGCTATAAAGCTATACACAGTCATTTTTATGTGCTAGCCAATAATCCAAATTTTTAAAAATAATTTCCTTTTTCTCTGTAATAATAAAACAGTAGCTTGTACTTGATTCAAACTAAGATATAATAAATCCTTATTGGAAGCAAAACCAGCCTATTGGGTTTATTTAATGTTTACATGATTTTCTAGTAGACCTAAGGTATGAAGATCCAAATTATGGAAAGATCCATTATATGGAAACACCCAGGTCCTGAGCATTCTGGATACAAAATCTAATATTCTAAAGTAGGTATTTGTTTTGGAAATGAAATTACAAAATATGCATGATATCATCTATAGATTTTTTTTTAAATGAGCTTAACATTTTGTAGGTTTATTTGGTGACTTTGTATACTGTTATCGGATTTGTCTTATATTTTGGAAACGGTTTATGTAGTTGATCACCAAAAAACTGCTGCAGGCTATCAAACAGCAAGGTTATGGACTCTATTATTTTAGTAGGTCGGCTAATAATTAGTAGCTTGGGGCAATAATATATGACAACAGAGAAACAGCTCTGACTTGAACAATATTTTGCAATGTTTAAAAAATGTTATTAGTCACATTCAGACCATAAACTAAATGAGGACAAAATGGTTTTCTTGCTTCTAACTAAAGTGCTGCAAAATGAATTATAACATAAAGATGTACTTGAATACAATGAAGCAGAAAAAACAGTCCAATGTTATAAAGTTTGGAATGTTAGAAATAAAAAGGAATGTGACTCCGTTGTGCATTCCTAGAATTTATACTTTGTGAGGGTTATCTAGTGAAGTTTCTATTCTGCCTCTCTATATTTCTTTAATTAGAATTTTAAAAAGATGCCCCCGTAAAATCTGATTTATCTCCTGTAAAGTAACTGTGAAAAAAGGGCTTAAAGATAGGGATTGCAAATTGCTTCTACTAATTACCCCAGGGACCTAAGGATAATTAGAATGGGTACCATGAAATATTTGGGAAAGCAGTGGGCTTGAATTCTTAAGGGACCATTGCACAATCCATGAACAGTGATTGAAGGCAGTGATACTAATATAATGTGGCAATTTTAGGAATGGATATTTTGGTGGCAGTCAGTCTAAAATCTTGGTGTCCATGGATCTGTAGTGTGGTTGCTAGTGATGGGCGAATTTGCGACGTTTAGCTTCGGTGAAAAATTAGCGAATTTTTGACGCCGGCACCAGTTTTTACGCCGGCGTTCGTTTTTTCGAAAAAAAATTTGCGGGCGTTTTTCCAAATTTATTCGCTGGCGGCGAATCACGCAAATTCGCCGCGAATTCGCGCCTGGCGAATAAATTTGCCCATCACTAGTGGTTTTAATCAGTAGTAAAATTGATTATAGTTGCCACAGCATTAATAGCAAAGGAAGAAAGACATTAAGGGGCATATTTAACAAGGATCGAATTCCGAAGTAAAAAAACGTCGAAATTCGACCATCGAATTTGAGTACTTTGATAGTCAAAGTATTTTTTCCAGCGAAAACGGGCATATTCGATCGAAGTACGATTGAAGTAAAATCGGACGATCGAAAGATTTAACCCTTCGAAACGAGCAATTAGAAGGATTTTTCTAAAAAAAAAAAAACCTTTGACTTCTCAAAACTCTAGGAGGTCCCCCATAGGCTAAACAGCAGTTCAGCAGGTATAAGGTGGCAAAGTGTCGAAGTTGAGGTTTTTTAAAGAGACAGTACTTCGATTTTCGAGTGGTCCAATTTTCGAAGGTTTTTCAATTCGAATCGAAGTCGAAAGTCGAATATGGCCTATTCGATGGAAGTACCCAAAGATTACTTCGAAATTTGATGTTTTTTTTAATTCGAAAATTCACTTCGACCTTTGATAAATCTTCCCTTAAATGATGTGCACACTTTTTTTCAGTTCTTAAATGTAAAAATGGGACATAAATATCATGGTTATGCAAAAAACTGCTACAGGTTCACTATGCGAATCATTGCGGCAAGAGACACAAAATTCAAGGCTAAAGACCACTCATTTCAATGGGACTAGGACAGTTTGTATGGTCAACTTTAGTGGTGACCGGCCTTTCTGCTGTCCATAAGTCATTGGCTTGCATCGGATCCTGTTATTCTAGTATTGGTGTTGGCCTGTCCAGACCTATTGCCTGGAAATTGGAATGTGAGCCTTGTTAATATCTATTTTGCCATGCCTTGGACTTTTCCCTTCCTTGGCCGCCTGTGCATATTCTTGCCTGCCAGTTTTACCCTGCCGTGCCAGTACTTATCATGCGTCTTCCCTGTTACCTGCCTGTGTTACTCTGGCTTACAGTACCTACCTTCTGTCACCCCCCTGCCTGTGCCCCAATAAAATGTATTCCAATTTGCCTGCACTTCAGCTTAGCCTCTTTCATCATCCCCACTTCAAAATCTATGACCAATGGCCTCTGAGAATCCCCCGTAGCCTTTGGTCATAAAAAATAATAGTCTTACAGTGTCTCAAAGCAGTGGCTTGGGTTATGAAATGGGACTTTACCAGAAATCTTGACCTGTTAAACCCAATGACTGTATTCAACCTCCCCAGAGTGTGGTATTGGGAGCAACAACCGAATTCTTCAGATGATAAAAAAGTGGTAACCACTGGTATGCATTGTGTGAAGTACAACAGCTTCAATGAATAATTTAAGCAGACAGCAACGTTTTATGGGCTGAAGCCATAGGGGCCGATTCACTAACTTCGAGTGAAGGATTCGAAGGTAAAAAACTTCGAATTTCGAAGTTTTTTTGGGCTACTTCAACCATCGAATGGGCTACTTCGACCTTCGACCACGACTACGACTTCGAATCGAAGGTTTCGAAGTAAAAAATCGTTCGACTATTCGACCAAAGTACAAAGTACTGTCTCTTTAAAAAAAAGCTACCAAAGTCAAGGTTAGCCTATGGGGAAGGTCCCCATAGGCTTGGCTAACTTTTTTTGATCAAAGGATATTCCTTCGATCGTTGGATTTAAATCCTTCGAATCGTCCGATTCGAAGGATTTAATAGTTTGATCAAAGGAATAATCCTTTGATCGTTTGATCATACTATCTGCGCTAAATCCTTCGACTTCGATATTCGAAGTCGAAGGATTTCAATTCACTGTCGAATATCGAGGGTTAATTAACCCTCGATATTCGACCCTTAGTGAATCAGCCCCATAGTGTGGTAAACTTGAGTCTACCAAAAAAAAATATTTAACCTTAAGTCCTGGAAATTCTGGATATAATCAAATAATCCAAATTTTTAAAAATTCTTTCTTTTTTCTCTATAATAAAACAGTAACTTGTACTTGATCCCAACTAAGATATAATTAATCCTTATTGGAGGCAAACCCAGCCTATTGGGTTTATTTAATGTTTACATGATTTTCTGGTAGTCTTAAAGTGCGAAGATCCAAATTACAGAAAGACCCGTTATGTGGAAAAACCCAGGTCCCGAGCATTCTGGATAATAGGTCCCATACCTGTACTTAATGAAATATTCAGTACGATCTTTGATGCTATACCAAGTGACAGAGGATTTAAACTAACTAGAAAAGACACAATTAAGCAGAATAAAAGGGAAATGCAGACTTAGCAATAACTGTAGCATTACCCGGATCTCTGTTTTTTTCTTTCTATCGCCCATTCTGTCTGTGAATTTTCTTGTGGGTCGTGCATTTTCAAAATGACTGTAATAAGACACACGAATACTTCCATTTTTCTTTGTGAAATGGATTTATCACTGTGGAAACAGTCCACAAATTTATTCGTCAGTCATGGATTCACCAACTGCGAATGTTTTTGCGGAACTGCCACGGAAATTCGCAGTGGAAAATTTTGCTGAGACGAAAAACTTAAATGCTTTTGGACAAAAGAGTCGCGAGTAGAAAAATTGTCAATTGCATCAATTCTGCCCATCAGAATTAATTTTATGCCCCATGATTTCAATGCGTTTCGCAAATTTTTTGCCATTGCACAAATTTTTTCAGAGTAATTTTTTGGCGTACGGGACAGATTCCAATCATTTATATCATATTACCGGCAATCAGGCATAGCACCTGTAATCCAAAATGCTCAGGAACTGGAGTTTTCCAAACAAGCGTTCTTGTTCTTTCCATAATTTGGATCACCAAACTTGAGTCTACCAAAAAAAAATATTTAACCTTAAGTCCTGGAAATTCTGGATAACAGATCCCATACCCGTATTTTGCATCTCTATTAGGGTTATTATTATAACTTGGTCAGTCACCCATGAGTGTGTGTTTTTTGTTGCAATCTTCATTCAGTTGGTCTTTAATGTGTATATTTACTACAGTTATGGGACCTGTTATCCACAATGCTTGGAACATGGGGTTTTCTATATTTTTCGTAATTTGGATCTCCATACTTTAAGGGGCACATTTGCCTAGGGTCGAATATCGAAGGTTAATTAACCCTCTATATTCGAATTAAAATCCTTCTACTTCGAATATCGAAGTCGAAGGATTTTGTGCAATTCGTTCGATTAAATCCTTCGAATCGAACGATTCAAAGGATTTTAATCCATCGATCGAAGGATTATCCTTCGATCAGAAAAACCTTGGAAAGCCTATGGGGACCTTCCCCATATGCTAACATTGGCCTCGGTAGGTTTTAGGTTTAGAGGGTCGAAGGTTTTTTTAAAGAGACAGTACTTCGATTATTATCGAATGGTCGAATATTCGAACGATTTTTAGTTCAAATCATTCGATTCAAAGTCGAAGGTCGTAGTCGAAGGTCGAAGTAGCCAATTCAATGGTCGAAGTAGCCAAAAAAACATTCGAAAATCAATTTTTTTCCCTCTATTTTCCTCTATTCCTCCACTCGAGCTTAGTGAATGGGCCCCTGAGTGTACTAAAATATCATTTAAACATTAATTAAACCCAATAGGATTAGTTTTGCCTCCAAAAAGGATTAACAAATCTTAAGATCAAGTGGAAGGTATTGTTATAATGGAGTCTACGGAAGATGATCTTCTTGTAATTTGGAGCTTTTTGGATAACAAGTTTCCAAATAACGGATCCTATACCTCTATTCCTTTGTCAACTAAATATTTTTGCTGGATTGAATCTCTAGTAGCGATGGGCGAATTTATCCGCCAGGCACGGATTCGTCGTACATTTCCACATTTCACTGCCGGCAAATAAATTCGCAAAATTGCCGCAAAAATTCCCGGCGAAAATTCAATGGCGTCAAAATATATTTGATGCCGGCGACAATTCCGACGCCGGCGACAATTCTAGGCGCCCATTGACATTAATGGACGTCATGTTTGTCGCCAGCGTCGGAATTGTCGTCTTTCGCTAATTTTTTTCCGTTTCGCAAATTTCGTGTGAAATGCGCTAATTTTTCGACGAATTAAAACGCGAGAAATTCGCCCATCACTAATCTCCAGCATTTGAATTGGATCCACTGAAAGAAATATACAGTATAAAAGTTTTGGAAATGGAAATTTTTAAAAAATGTTTGAAATAATAGATAATGTAAATACATGATCATTTTAAAACTCATTTCCACAACTCTGAGTGATAACTGTTTTACAGTATTTTATATGTAGAGGCACGTCTATTTATTTGTGCAGAAAAAGGATTACAGGTAATCTGAGCAAGTAGCATTGCTAATGAGAAATGTCATCAGTAGATCTATTGAATTTATATCTTGGTGCGCACTCATCACATTGAAAAAAAAGAACAATTTAATAACAAAGTAGAGCAATTACAGAAAAAATATCATAATGTAGGAATCATTTCCCAGGAACCCTGCGCTTTTTGTTCCCTGCATGGAATTAATTGCCAACTGTTTGAAGCTGAGATAACACCTCCAGATATTGGTATTAAATGGATTCCTTGCCAGGAGATTAAACCTTTTGTGACTTTACATGCAAAAGCAACAGAGGCTAAATCTGCACAGAAGCAGCAGATATTTTATCAGCATTTCGATATTTGTGTACAGAATAATAGTTTTTGGTAGAGAGAAGAGTTGTGATGTAGATAATTATTCATAATTAGTGATGGACGAATACATTCGCCTGGCGCAAATTTGCGGCGAATTTCTGCATTGTGCCACCGGAAAATAAATTCACGCAACTCCCAGGAAAATTCGCCATTGTCAAAAATGTTTGGATGCAAAAGTCGTTTGCGTCAACAATATTTGAATGCCCATTGACTTTAGCGCCGGCGTCAAAATTCATAATGTATCCTCTTATGATCTTGTGATGATGAAGAAAAAAACCTGTAATCCCCAGGCCAAAGAATTTTGAATAATAGGGCCCTTACCTGTAATAGGTCTATGTTGACCACATCCTGGAAGCCTAGAAGGAGTTGTTGCCTCTGTTGTATCTATGTGGTGTGTCAAAGAAACATTAGACAACATTCACCTGCCTGGTCACTGGACGTCTAAGTAAACAAATGGAATAACCTGCTGTTAGTGATGGGCTAATTTATTCGCCAGGTGCGAATTTGCGGCAAATTCCCGCGATTCACGACACCGCCAACCATTTTTTTTGGAAACGAGATGCTGGTGCCATTTGCACATTTATTGCCATTTTGAGAATTTCGCTGGAAATTTGCACATTTTTCAGCAAATCGAAACGCCCCAAATTCGCCCATCACTACCTACTATAGAATGAATCAACTGCCTTTAAAGGGATCCTGTCATCAGAAAACATGTTTTTTTTCAAAACGCATCAGTTAATAGTGCTACTCCAGCAGAATTCTGCACTGAAATCCATTTCTCAAAAGAGCAAACAGATTTTTAAATGACAGTATCCCTTTAAGACTAAATTATGAGCAAACAAATGCAAATTAGAACATCTGCTTCATCTGTATTGGTTGAATTATATTTTTGTGTACCCAGGATTAAGTCCAGTATTTAAGGTAATGCCTAAATTTATAGAATAAGCCAAAGAGACATCCTATATGCCTTTGCATTATAAGAACAATACTTTTGCAGCCATTGTCTGGCACTGAACAATACTAAATTTCATGTATAAATATTTCATATTTTCCCTCTTAGGGGCAGATTTATCAAAGGTCGAAGTGAATTAGATGGAATTTTCGAAGTAAACAAGTTTGAAAATTCGAAGTAAATTTTTGGATACTTCGACCATCGAATAGGATACTACGACTTCAAATTTACTTTGATTCGAAGTAAAAATCATTGAATTTTCGACCATTCCATAATCAAAGTACTGTCTCTTTAAAAAAAACTTCATCTTCAATACTTCGCCAAACTAAACCTGCCAAAGTGCTATGTTAGCCTATGGGGACCTTCTAGACCATTTTTCTAACTCTTCACACATCGAAGTAAAATTGTTTGATCGTACGCTAAAATCGTTCGAATCATTCGATTTGAACGATTTAATCGTTCATTGGAATGATTTTACTTCAATCGTTCGATGGCCAAATTCGGTGAAAAATACTTCGACTTCGATATTCAAAGTATTTTAATTCGATGGTCCAATTTCGAAGTATTTTACACTTCGAAAGTCGACCCTTGATAAATCTGCCCCTTAATATATAAAACTATCTATAGTACAAGTATGGAACCTGTTATACTGAATTCTCGGGATCTGGGGTTTATTTCCGTATTTTTGGATCTTCGCTCCTTTCATCTACTAGAAAATTATATAAACATTAAATAACCAAAATAGGCTGCTTTTTCGTCAAATAAGGATTAATTATTTATTAGTTTGGATCAAGTACAAGGTACTGTTTTATTATTACAGAGAAAAAGGGAAAAAAAATTAAAAAAATTGGATTATTTTATTATAATGGAGTCTATGGAAAATGGCCTTTCCATTATTTGTAGCTTTCTGGATAAGGTGTTTCTGGATAACAGATCCCATACCTGTACTTATCAGCACTGAATTTTATTTGCCAATTAATTGACTATTATCCAGCTTTTCCAAATTCTCTCTGAAGAAAATATATCTTCTGCATTTATTATTGTAAACAACTTTATATTGACTGTGATTGATATTTTGCTTCTCAGCTCCACCCAGGTCACAATAAAGCTAAAAGGAACTGAACCAAGTACTGAATTCTACTGTTAAATACTAATTATCTTAACCCATTCTGAAAACATTCCATTTATAGAAACTTGTCACTTTTAATTTATTCAGTTCATTGCTTGTCTGCAAAATTGTTCACCTCTGCCATTTTCCTTTAGGTTATGCAATAATCTCCTCTGGGTAAGTGTAAAGCCATAAAATAGTCTAAATATATTGCATCAACTGCTTTCCTGGGTCCTAATTCCCACGTATGTCTTCATCAAATTTACAAGATTATTCTGACATGGCCTATTTTTCACAAATTCATGCTGACATGACATTTTGGAATTCCTTTTATATGCAGAATGGCTTTCTTTAATTTTCCTTCAACATAATGTACCTAAAGAAAAAAGGATTTGCCCTCCCATGACATGTTTGCTCTGTAAAATACAGTATGTCTCTGTTCTTATATCTGAGTAGTCAGCCTAGCCTAATACATATACAGTACTGGAATCTGGTTTTTAGGTTTTTTTTATATTTCATTTTGAAATCTGACATGAGGCTAGCCATTTTCTTACTTTCCAAAGTACCCTTAGCCATGTGACTTGTGCTCTAATAAACATCAGTTGCTAATTACTGATGCACTGCAAGCTGGAGAAATGTCACCCATGTCTTCCCAGCAGCCTATCAAATCTCTAACCTGTGTTGAAAAATTCTGCTGCCTGAACTAATAGCACCTCCATGTTTTATTTGCTGCTACCATTGATCTGTCTTTGGTAATAGCATGTGTTTCAGCAAATGCGGTAACAGCAAAATTAACCATAATGCCATATATATGGCATATCACACGTGTATATTTGTTTCTCACCGGATATCTGGGTGACCCACCCATGACAATCTCTGATACTTGTGGATGACACATCTCCCCAAAATACCTTTTCTTTAACATCAGTGTGAATTCAGGTGTTTAAACACACAAATTGTGTAACTGGCAAAATATACCTTCCCCTGCATTTTCCGTGCTTAATGTGATTTATTTACTGCTCTTAATTCACACTAAAGGAAGGTATTTTCAGGAGATTTGTCATCTATATTTAGCACAAATTTCCCATGCCCAAAATAATCTCCCAGAGTGTCAAAACCCTTAAAGGAGTTGTTCACCTTTGAGTTAACTGTTAGTAGGATGTGATATTCTGAGACAATTTGCAATTGGTTTGTGGATTTTGAGTTATTTAGCTTTTTATTCAGCAGCTCTTCAATTTGCAACCAAACATTGATTTGAATAAGAGACTGGACTATGAATAAGAGAGGACCTGAGAAAAATAGAAACATAAGAAATACAATAGTTTTTGAACTGCCATAACTGCGTGGAATTCGCGAAACGGCGAAAAAAATTTTTTACGCCGTCGGCTGTTTTTGACGCCGACGTCCATTTTTTTTTCCGGCGCGGTGGAACATTTTTTTGACGCTGGCAAATTTTTTCTGCGAATTTTCGCGGTCGTTTTGCAAATTTATTCGCTGGTGGCGAATCGCGCAAATTCGCCGCAAATTCACGCCTGGTGAATAAATTCGCCCATCACTATTCATAATTCAAAGAAAAAAAGACCAACCAAAATGTATTAAAAAATAGAAGTTTACCGCATTCGATCAAATTCAAATTGAAGGATTTGCCCCAAAAAACTTTGATTTTTCAAAGTCCACCAAATGGTCCACCAAATGGTCCCCCATAGGCTAAAACAGCAATTTGACAGGTTTTAGATGTGAATGGTCAAATATAAGAGAGGACCTGAGAAAAATAGAAACATAAGAAATACAAAGTAGCAATAACAATACATGAAAAGTTGCTTAGAATTGGCCATTCTATCACATGCTAAAAGGCAGGTTTATCAAAGGTCAGATTTCAAAGTAATGGGAGTTTTTTGAACTCCCATAACTTCGTAATTCAAATAAAAAAAGACCAACCAAAATGTATTAAAAAAAATAGAAGTTTACCGCATTCGATCGAATTCAAATTGAAGGATTTGCCCCAAAAAAACTTAGATTTTTCAAAGTCCACCAAATGACTCCAAATAGGTTCTAGGAGGTCCCCCATAGGCTAAAACAGCAATTTGACAGGTTTTAGATGTGAATGGTCAAAGTTTTAAAGCACCAGTAAACTTCGATATTCGAATAGTCGAATTTTTTTGTTGGCCTATTTTGAAGTACACAAAAATAGCTCAGAATTCAAATTTTTTTACTTAGAATTTTTACTTCGACCCTTGATAAATCTGGTCCTTAAAGTTAACTAAAAGGTGTACTACCACTTTAAGGACTATGGCAGACCAGGAGAGAAGAACAGAGAAAATGTATTTAGAAATTTCCAGCCAGATTGTAGCCAGTAATATGTTTTACATTTGGTAATATATTGGGTGACACTCCAAATGCAGGGAAAACAGTGTGAGGCTGTAGGAACTTTAGTCTTAAATACATTAAATATAGTAAGAGGCAGTTGGAACCAGGCTCAGACTGCCAATCTATGGGTTCTAGCAAATGTCAGAGAGGCTGCTGAAGATGCAGTATTTAGTAGGCTGGTGAGGGCTGTTTGGACCTCTATGTACTTGGAATGCGAGGGCCTATATAGACTCCAAGTCCAGATCTCGTTGAACCTTAGCCCAATACAGTGAGAGGCAGAAGGAACCTTAGCTCAAGCAGGTTATGTGAAGGTTGGTGAAGGTTTCCAAATTATACAGTAGATCAAAAGCAAGTCTGAAATTGTTTGCTTTGCTAAAAATTCTCCCATGCTCTACCTAGTGGTAGATACAAGAACAGCACCCATGCAGGAGACCTCTTCTGATGAATGTTGAGAAATTGATAGCAGGGAACTCTGACCACATTAGACCTGGTGGTGGCTCCAGAGTCCCCACAGCAATTTGATGTAAAAGCTGTTTTGAATGCATGCTCTGAAAGTGACCCCTCTCTGCAGCCCTAAAAATTCTATAGGCAATTTGCATCAAAATGCATGCATGGGCTCAACATGCATGTACCACATACTGCATTGCATGTAAAAGCAAAAACAATTTGCCCCTGAAATTGAAATTTTACTTTGTACTTGCATTTGTAATTTACCACTATAATCTCTCCATGATGAATTTGTGAATAGCAAATTATTTTATTTAGCAACATTCATTTGATATACTTTATATTATGGAAATATTGTTATTTAATCCCTAGAATATTATTGCTTCGGTGCTACCCGGTCAGGCTGTCGTGCATTTATAAACTTAGCCTGAACACTTTTGAATTAGAACCAAACGCATTTCAGCTGTGGAAATTTTTAGAATTAGAACCGTTTGCAGATGTACCATCACAAAGCACCGTCATAAGACTTTGACTCACATATTTACAGCCCATCTGTTGTAGACATAAACACACAGTAATAAACCATCCTTTTTTAGCATTTGATCATATTTCAAACTTCATAAACTGAGAACTGAAGTCAGAACTCCCTTCAAGTTAGTGTATATATTTTCCGGCAAAGCATGGAATCGGATCAAGGCTGTTATGGCGAGTCTGCAAAGCTCTGTTGTTTATGTTTGCAATAAATGTATGATTTGACCTCGTAATGACTGCTTCGCGTTCATACTCAAGCATTTTTGTTTATACCTTGCAAATGTGTTTTAAAACCACATAATAGAGTTCATTTCTGTGCTTCCTACATTATCATCACACTATGCATGCCTGTAGTTAAATATGTGCCATTACTGTCATGCAATACAGTTGTTTTCCATTTACTGCAGAAATGTGTTGTGTGCTGTGAGTTCACACTATTGCTCAGTATGTTTTTAAAGGGCCACCATACCCTGAGTTTTTTTTTTTTTTTTTTTGCAGAATTATACTACCAAAAAATTTTTGGAAGTGCTTCAACATAATCTTTATACTGTAAGTCTTACACCCCTTCCCTAGCAAGGGCTTTACTGTGATGGCACATATTCACTAAGGCATTTTGGTGGTTGTTTTGCCTCCAACCTTGCCAAAGATTATGTCACAAGAAGGAAATTCATCCTGCACTTGGGGATTCCAAATGTTAGGCACCCACAAGTGATTGTATTGACTTACCTGAAACCCTGGGCCGGTGCTCCTATAAGCAGAAAACTGCACCGGCCCGGGGTTATACCAGTGAGCACCATGGAGCAATCCTCTTCCGGTTTCTTCTGGCTTCAGATTTCCCGGGGCAACTTTTACGTTAACGTTCGGCTCTGTGGTGCTCACTGGTTTAACCCCGGGCCGGTGCTGTTTTCTGCTGATAGGAGCACCGGCCGGGGTTTCAGGTAAGTCAATACAATCATCTAAAAGAGAAAAGAGAAGGAAGCACACATAGGGCAATTCTGTTTTATGTTGTCTGATAGGGGCAATCCAGCCACAATAGGGTTAAAAGGTGTTCAGAAAAAAAACGGTTAATTGGATCCTCCCAAGGTGCACACACGAATCAGGCTTCCGTTTTGGGCACGTACTTACAAACAGTCAATGTTCAGCTTACATGTCATATTTGTTTTGTGTTCCACAGTTAATTCATTACTCCTTACATGAAGTGGAGATACAGTAAAAGAGAAAATAGTAGAATTCTGTTTAATAAATTTTTTAAAAGCAATCACAGAACACCAATTGCCTACTCACAAACAGTTCAGCATCAAAAGCACATCACATTCCAAGGTAAAAGTCCGAACTCCTCAAAAGGATCTGCTATTTGGCACCCCCAAGTGCAGGATGCCTTTCCTTCTCCTTTAACTGCTTGACTACATCACTTTCTGTTTCTTTCACTTTTTATTTTTTTGAGACATTTTAGTTCCAAGCTCACCATTTAAAGCTAACATTGTCCATGCCCCCTTACCTTAAAACAAGGTTAGTGATACATTGAGGGGATTATTTATTAACTCCGAATACCCAAAAAAGTTGCGGTAAAAAAAGACGCCCCGAAGATGTTCTAAGTCCGAATCCAGAAATACGCCATCTAAAACCCCTTAACCATTTGAAGATGTTTTAACCCTGATGAAATGTTTTGAGTTTGTGGGGTTTGACGCTGGTTTTTCCATGAAAACATATTTTTTGTGTTTTTTGGCCTTCAAACTTGAAAAATTTGAGGTTTTCATGCGACACTCTGATTTTTTCGAGTTTTTAATTGAGAAATAAGAGCAAATTGTGGATTCTAGTTTGGTCTGACTTTTTTTAATTAAAAAGTCTGAAAAGTTATGATTTTGATAAATAACCCCCTAAATATTGTTTATTTTTGGTCCCAAAAGTACTAAACAACTTCACATTTTTTTTCTGATTAACTTTCAGGTCAGGTTTTAGTTTTAGGATCAGTTTGGTACAATTTGGGGTCCTCTGTTCTATTGCTTTACAATATGATAGGTTATAGCTTTTGGGAGCAAGCTTGGGAGATTCTGGTATAAACTATAATTAGGGATGCACCGAATCCACTATTTTGGATTCGGCCGAACCCCCGAATCCTTTGTGAAAGATTTGGTTGAATACAGAACCCGAATCCTAATTTGCATATGCAAATAAGTGGTGGGAAGGAGAAAAAACATTTCTTCCTTGTTTTGTGACAAAAAGTCACACAATTTTCCTCCCCGTCCCTAATTTGCATATGCAAATATTCGGTTCGGCCGGGTAGAAGGATCCGGCCAAATTCTGCTGAAAAAGGTTGAATCCCGAACCGAATCCTGGATTTGGTGCATCCCTAATCAATCAAGCTGGTGTTGACACCTTCATAGGAAGTTCAATCAGCATACTGTCCTAGCTGTGCTCTTAAACCAAAGTGGGTAAGGCTCAGTCTTTAAACTACTCAATTTAAATGGAAATTTTGGGAACAATCCTGGGCTTCTTTCCTAGAATTTCTACTGCTTTGCATGCAAATGAGGAAGTCTTTTTTCAACCAAAATGCTTTTTTAGTGGACAGAATAGCTTTTTATAAATTCCACACAAATAAAAAAAAATAGCAAAACACAAACCAGTGAAAGTCGGCCCTTTATTTGGCCCAGTTATAGATTTTTAAAAAAAATAACAAACTTAGTAATAAATATTGCCACTTTCCTGCAACCCACAATAACTAACCAGCAACATTACGTAGCGTATGTAAAATTATAATGAAAAACATCTGAATGAGTGACATGGGTATCTGGATGAGGACAAACTATTTTCTTTGTCTACCTCTCACCTCTAGTTCAGTAAACGAGGCCACATATTTTACTGAAGATTTAGATAATATGTTACTGAAGATTTAATATAAACCTTTCTTACTATGGATGAACTATAGGTTTATCTGTAGAACTTGTGCTTCTCATTTAACATTCTTGTTCAAAGTGAGATGTTGGCACATACATGAAGTACGGCTTCGAAGGAAAGTAAAGTGAGTCTTATCCCATTTCTTGTTATAGCCGGCAGATAAATTGACACAGAGAGAGCACTCTATGGTTCAAGGATCACGCAATAATCCCTCTTTAATGACAGTAGTGACATCAGTCACGGTTATTGGTCACTCACAGCAGTCATTGTATCATAACCAAAAGGCAACAATAGGTTGTCATTGATTTAGGTCAAAAGTCTCATTATATGCCCACAGGTCCATTTAAGCAGACAATTCACTGAGGGGTTTACAGCGGCAAGTTAATTGTTTTTGGGCTCAGTCATGTGCAACTCAAAGCATGTTTTCCTACATGAAGCAAAAGGACTGCTTTTTAAAGTCCAGTAGACTTCAGATGGGTTCATGACTTTCCTTTCATTTAACTAGAAATAGTAAGAAATTCTCTGGAGAAACAGAGTGAAATATGTATATCAGCATTGAGTCCAGGATCTATAATCTGGGAGTATCTCATTAATCCATGTGTTAATAATGAAACAAAAGAAAACCCACTTGCTCCTAAAATTGCATTAGAGAATCTCAACTCAACCTATGTGGATCTCATCATCACCTTTAAAGTCCTTATTTTTCTTCAACATCTCCAAATGTTACTATTAATATTAGAAATTTAGTATCTGTGTAGATGCATAAATTTTTCAAAACAAGGGTTTTAGTTACAGTTTATGATCATAAAATTACCAAGCCACCATACAGGTAAATCCCATGTAGCAGTTCTATTTATCTCTGTTTGACTCCACCTCGGTTGGTTGCATTTCTGCACCAATTCAGCTGTCTTAAGCCCCAGACTTAATTTTAAGCATTCTTGTTGTATGGAAAACTAGGGGGCTCAGGGTCTAGAAGAGAAGATAATTGTAGGTCCTACCATTAACAAGGTGATGCACAGTGCCACTTATGACTGGTTCATAACAAATGATCCCAATAACATTCAAAATCATAACTTACCGGGTACCAGAGCTGCAATATATTTAGCCACTTGACATGCAATTAAACAAGTATAACAAAATATCAGGCAGGGTGGGACAGAAATCATACTAGGAGGGACCCATCAAGTAATAGGCAGAGCAGATGCCAGATAACCCTCTACCCCTTTCTCAAGGTACAAAGATGACCAATGCATGCAGAAGACTTCTTTGTGTGGCAGAGTATTTTATTTGTTAGTAGAGCACTCTTTTATGATGCCTAAAAACGTATGGGATCCTCACTAGGGTTTCTACCTCTTCTTGGAAAAAAAATACAGGCCATCCTATATTTGTATATGTTTTCTTTATAAATAATATTGGCCAAGCTGTTAAAATACTGGCCAGGTGGAAACCCTAGCCCACGCCTTATACTTAATCAACCCCAGCCATATGTTGGTGGTTCTTTTTTGGTCAGGCAGGCCAAATCTCTATTCTGAAATGTAAACATGTTGCATTGTGGTTGCCTTGTGGCTTTGGACCCTCCTGCCATATGTTGGAGGTTCATTTTGGTCAAGTAGTCTAAACCTCTATTCTCTGACATAAACATTTTGCAATGCGACCCTCAAAATCCATAGGCTTTGATATTATAATGAACTACTGCTTGCCACTAGTGATGGGCGAATTTGTCTTGTTTCACTTCAACGAAAAATACGTGAAACACTGAAACATTTTCGAAACATCGAAAAATTCGCAAAACGCATTGAAGTCAAAGGGCGTCAAAATAATATATTATACGCGCGCCAATTTTGACCTGCAACAATTCCATGTATCCATGCCTGGCGAATACATTTTTCCATCACTATTTGCCACATTTATCCTTATACCCTAATTAACTTTATCTTTTTGCATTAAAGAAGGCTTTTACTTCCTTTATATTTTTAGAGCTCCTTGCCATCATATTTGATCTGTTTTGCCAGACAGCAATTGTTCTGTTTGATGCAAGGCTGGTATTTAAGCCGTCTGTGTATATATAACATTAAAGCGAATAATTGTTCCTTGCTTTGTGTTTGAATGTAACATTTTCACGGGAGCAAAGAAGCAGAAAAAGTTATTACGAATATAATTGCAAAATTCTCACTGATATAATTCTGAAACTGGCCTACAATAAGACGGATTTGCTAAATCCACAGAGACTAAACACGGGCAGTCGTGACAAGCAATGCATGTAATTGCTGGACAATTAACAGTTGGTTAATAAAAATGGATATTCATAAGAGCAAGGCATTTAACAACTTCCAGCTCATTTTTGTGTGACCTCAAAACTGTGCAAAATCCTTGAACCAGAGGAAAGAGTGGATTAATTAAGGGCAGAAAGGAGAAAGGAAAAGCTTTTAAGATGACACGTTGCAAAGTTTTGCTGAAGGGAGTTCATGTCTGTGTTAATCTCTTATCTTGTTTGACAAGATAACTTATCTTCCATACCCGTGAAATGCACTGGTGAGTGGCCTGAATTCTGCAAAGCCCAAGGTGCAGTGCAATAAATTACTAGAGGAAATTAAAAATGTATGGAAGGATCCCAATGTTGTAAATGAGATTTTTTTTTTACCGCAAATGGACTTTTGTGTGAATATTGTCACAACTCAGGTGCCACATGAAATGCTTTTTTTTCCCTGCCATGCAATTCTGGCAAACGACAAAGAGAATATTAATAAAAGTTACAAATGACATCCAATTAGGTATTTTGGCAATATTGTGAAAGTGGCAGATACATTATACGGGAAGATTTAAACACACTACATGCATTAAAGAGGACAAATGGAAGGGAATTCAGCAGTGCCAAATTGAAGGTTATGATCTCAGGAACAATCAACAAGAATGTTAAATGCAAGGGAGAGAATAAACAATTAAGACAACAATTTATTGCTGACAAAAAGGCTATAGGGATGCTTAAAGAGCTAAAGAATAGATTTGTTATTATTATAAGAGTCCCAATTAATATGAACTGGTACTGGATGTCTGAAGGGCGGTTATACCCTCACAACCTGAGCTATAGTCTGCCTAGTTTAATGCTATCTCTATGGATAGGATAAGAGAGTTTTTCTGTATACAGTGAGTTCTAGTGATGGGCGAATTTATTCGGCAGGTACGAATTCGCTGCGAATTTGACGGTTTTGATGTCAGCGAATAAATTCGTGAATTTGGAGCGAAAATTTTGCTGCCATTGAAAAAATTTTAATGCCGTCAACGCCAGCATCAAAATTTTTTCTACGCTGTCGACGGTTCAGACTAAATGGGCACCGGTGACAATAAATGGACGCCCGTTGACTTTATTGGGCGCAGTCGTCAACTTTGATGCCGGCGCCCATTTTGACGCCATCGTTGGCATCAAAATCACCATTTTGTGAATTTTTCGCTGGTTTTGCGAACTTCACGCGAAATTTGTGAAATTTCTGGTAAAGCGAAACGGGACAAATTCACCTCTCACTAGTGAGTTTCCGGGACAAATTTGCCTATCACAAGTGAGTTTCGATTAAAGTTTATCTGGGTAGTGTCCCAATAAATTCACATCAAACGCTCTGATTTTGTTGGCCACCTTCTGGTGTCTTATAGGGTATCCCTGCTCTAGGGGAGGTGATTGAGTTTACTACCCTACTATGAAGAAAAATTCCTACCTGGAGGAGGTACTGTATATGTTCTCACAGACCTAGGGATAGTGAGTGTAATATTTGCTTCCTAATCTATATGAAGGAGTTAGCACTTGGACCTGTCTATTTGGACTCTACTCTATGGGTCGGTACAGTAAATACTGCTGGAGAAACTTAGGAAGGTGGCCTTAGTAAGAAAATAGTAAGACAGCAGAAACTAGTAATGAGGTTATTTAGGAATTGTTAAATTCGAGGATTAGGGCAGTGGCTGATTGAGTGAGATTTATCCGGTGGTAAAATCTACATATTGAGAAATTTACCTAAGTTTCCCCCAGAGGCAACTTTGGGTGACTTTGGAAGGAAGAACTTATGCATTATTTTTACTGCCGGTGATTTAGTTTGTTTACAACAGAGGCACATTTTCAAGAGATTTGTCACCCACAGTCGCATATTTTTATTGCAGGCGACAAATCTCTGCTCAGGCTAATTTGCATATGTCGGGAAGTTTAAAGTTGAATGGACATATATGTTGCAGCAAATACATTACATTACACAAGTCCAGGGAACCTTAATAAAGACAATAGAGTTGTTATATTGCCCTACACATGAGCCCAGTGTATAGTTAATGTCCCATATGTTAGAAAATGAATGGGGGAACCTGGTTACCCAAAAAGAAACTTTAAGAACTTTTGCAGGCTATCACTCTGAAAAAAGGAAAAGATGCCAGAAGATTGAGGAAGATCTATACACTCCAATGCACTTCACCTGGTCTGAGCTGGCGAAGGCAAGTCTGGCAAAAAACCGCATCTTAGTGAATTTGCGGAGTAACGTCCATTTGCCAGAGCGATAGATAGAGTGTGAATGAACGCTAGCATCTGTCTCTTTCACCTGCACCTGTTAGTAAATCTGCAAAGTGCCTAAAAATAGTAACGCTGGGGAATCGTCACTTTGCACTTTAGTAAATCTGCCCCTAGGAGTGTTAGACAAGGATAAATAGTAAAAGCAGTTGTGCGCTCCACCGAAGAGGCTTATTGTTTGATAGTGTTCCCTAAGGAAACTGGTACACTGGGAGCAGATACTTGTCAAATTAGTAAGACCGATTGTGAACCTGGTGTGTAAAATGACATTATGCCCTTAAATATTTGGAGTACACAGTTAGTACCTTGTTCTTTAATGTTAGCAACTACTGACACCCAAATCTATTTGAGTGAATGTGTAAGAATAAGGTGTCCTTGAGGTTCAGGAGTTACTCATCAACATGTGATCTTTAAATACATTTATTTATTTATGTAGCAGCAATCAAAATACTCCATGTACTATCACCTAATAGTCATTTGGGGGACGGGGCCGAGTGTATTAGTTAGTATCAAATGCATTTTATTTAGAGAATAAAAAAAAATACATCAAAATAAAAATTTGCTTAGTATGTATAGTACTCCCAAGTGCCTCCAGCTTTAAGTAAAAGTGAGAAGGTACTTTAGTTATTGTTACATTTTGTTCTGTTCTTCAGCTGAAATAAATATTTGTAATGCAGGGTTAAAATTCCGAAAAGCTTCCCTAGAAAACAGTTGTCTTGGATTTCTACCTTCCATATGAAAGCCCTGAGCAATAGTATATTGTGTGAACTTAAAGATATGAAACAAACATTTTCTCATCCCTTAGAAACTATCATTATCTGGACATATTTCTTTTCCTCAAACTGTTGACAGCATGAAGGATTGTTCTGCCTTAAATCTGACACTAAACTGACTTGAGCAAGCAACACAATTTCAAATAAGATGTACGATCTAGTGTGTGTTCTGCCTCGCAATGATATCCGACAGAATTAGACAACTCTTTCACTTGATGTCAAATACAAACTGGTATTATTCTGATTCATAAAGCGATAATTGTATGGGTTAATTGTAGATTTGTACAAAATACAAAATCAGCACGTAGTTCAAGTGAACCAAAGTGGGATGATTTTATCTGCAAAATAAGGAATTACAATGAGGGAAAGATAGATACAACTTACCACTAGGCATGGGGTGGCATTTGTTATTCTGAAAGTTGCTTTGAAGACCTTCAAGACACCGATTTAAAAGCCAGAACTATTTATCAAAGCATGAATTGTTGCTTGATTAATAGTGTGGCTGTTAAAGGTAGAAAGGGACAGAAATCTTCTTCATAGATTGATGAGGTCGTGTGATTCTGGCTTTTTTTATTCATCTGCTGGAGATCTGACTGTGAGGCACAGCCATTTCACTTGCCAGACCGAGGGAACAGGCTGCTGTCTAAAAACTACATTGATTACTGGGGCCCAGGTTAAGATTTGTTAATGGAACCTACTAGGTCTTAGAGGACTACTTTCTACCTGCACCCCTTGCTAGTGTATCTAATCTATTGGACTCCCATTATCTATGGCATGGGAAAGAGGTGATGCCATTCAGTAAGAACAACTTGGCTGCAATTTACATGCAGTTCACTAAATGGACTAATCGCACACAATTTGTGGCACCTGCTATTATGATGATTGCAGGCAAATTTGCTTTCTAGTTTTGCACTTTGCGGCAATACCTGCAAAAAAACAATGCTCACTATTTTGATATCATGCAGCTTCTATATTAATTTACATGTATTCACCTTTCTTTTATTAAAGGGATACTGTCATGGGAGAAATTTTTTTTTTCAAAATGCATCAGTTAATAGTGCTGCTCCAGAATTCTGCACTGAAATCCATTTCTCAAAAGAGCAAACAGATTTTTTTATATTTAATTTTAAAATCTGACATGGGGCTAGACATTTTGTCAATTTCCCAGCTGCCCCTGCCCCTGGTCATGTGACTTGTGCCTGCACTTTAGGAGAGAAATGCTTTCTGGCAGGCTGCTGTTTTTCCTTCTCAATGTAACTGAATGTGTCTCAGTGGGACATGGGTTTTTACTATTGAGTGTTGTTCTTAGATCTACCAGGCAGCTGTTATCTTGTGTTAGGGAGCTGCTATCTGGTTACCTTCCCATTGTTCTTTTGTTTGGCTGCTGGGGGGGGGATGGAGGGGGTGATATCACTCCAACTTGCAGTACAGCAGTAAAGAGTGATTAAAGTTTATCAGAGCACAAGTCACATGACTTGGGGCAACTGGGAAATTGACAATATGTCTAGCCCCATGTCAGATTTCGAAATTAAATATAAAAAAATCTCAGCAGCACTATTAACTGACTTTTTTTTCCCATGGCAGTATCCCTTTAACTAAAGAAGTAGGTAGAAATGTTGTACATGATGTTTTGTGCTTCTGTACCAGTCGAAGGCAACCACAGCCCATTGGCAGAGAAATTCTGTGCCTCTGAAGATGTCCCAGTAGGTCTCCAACTTCTTTTCTGCTGATTCACTGCTCATGCTCTGTGCTGCTGTCACTTACTGAAATTAAAGACCAACTCAGCTTTTGGTTGGTGCAATAAGTTCAGTATATAAAATATGGCATTTTTAGTCATACTCATTTTTAGGGTTTTACTTCTCCTTTAAATGGCATCAATTATGCAACAGGGCAAATCTACAGCTTTCTAGTTTTTCCAGCTGTAGACTTAACACATTTTTACTTGCAACAAGATCTACGTACTATTATTAAGTACTATATAATTCCAAGCTACAGCAGCTGATAATTTGCATGGCAATTTCTGAACTTGGCTGACTGGAGGAGTTGCAGAATGCCATAACCCAAGCTCAGTGAAAGTAAAACTGATGCAGAGCCAAGATAACAAATAACTATTATCAACTGGCAGTTTCCTTAAAAAAAATAAAATACACATGATTCATATGAAAGAAATTTATCAGGAGTAAAAATAAAAATGAAAACAGCATTATGCTTGGAAACCTCCGTAAAATGACATCGAATTTCCATTTGGAAATGCGCCTCTAACATCTCACTTTGATTTAACCTAGCCTGGAAAAATCATAAATGTAATAAAAAGTCAAAATGCACTTGGCTGGTTTAGTTATTTTATATATGAACTGCGAGCTGTAGGAATAAAAGGATACTATCTGCCAACTAACTCCAGGTTAATGCTTTTATAATGATCCAGGTCAGACCTTTTCCTTCAGATCTTTCATTATGATTCTCAAGTTGCTAAGGAACCAGCAAATGGGAATAGAGAAGTTCGAGTGAACCATTACCATACTGTGACCTGGAATAAGTTGATAGAGATAAGACTGGATATAATGTGGAGAACAGCTACTCTATTTGCTGAATGAGGTCCAACGATCCACTTGTGTGTAAATTTACAGTCACTTTGGCATAATGTGAATAACGGGGTAATAAAAGTTGAGGGAACATTACAGCAGAGGGCTCCTGCTTGCAACATATATTAAAGCAAGCACACACATATATATATATACAGTATATGTTAACATTTATAGGCAGCGATTGAGTTATCTGATAAGGTTTTATTATATACACATTTTTTTCCTTGGGTTGATGGAAGCCAATTTCTGTGCACTGCTCTCCTACATGAAAAGCATTTTGAATAGTGTTTTACAGTGGCTTAACAAGACGTAACGGGGCCCCACAGCAAATTAATTTTAAGGCCCCCATTATATAAAGAGGTTGTCTTGTTTTACCAATATATGTTGAAATTGTTCATTAATTAGGGCCTCAAATGATTTTTTGATGTGCACTGGGTTTCGCGCATTACCCAAAGTTTTCGGGCAAAAAACATAAGAAATGTGAGTTTTCGGGTGAAAAATCGGAATAAATCGTGAAAATCAGGTGGAAATTCCAAAAAAATTGTAAAATTTGTATTTTCCCACAAACAAAATTTTCAGGAAAGTGTATTAATAAATAAGCCAAATAAAACTCCCCCTGAGTGCTAATGGGAGTGGTGTAAATAATATAGTGAATAATGTACCCCCTCTTGTAAAATATAAGGATATTATAAGTTACCGAGGAGTTTTATGACCATATAAAAACACGAGGCCGAAGGCTGAGTGTTATTATACAGGTCATGGAACTCCGAGGTAATTTCTAATATCCTCATATTTTGCAACAGGGGGTACTTTATTTATTATAATACACAAATTTCAGTGAGTCATGTGACAGAAATGACATCAGAACTCACCGTTTATAACTGATGACATCAGAACTCACTGTTTATAAGGATATCATTTACAAGATATTCATGGCTTTTGTGTATTATATAAATATATGCTACATTTGTCTATTAATTAAGTATTCTTTCTGTAAGTGCCTAAAGTGGATGTTGGATTTGGGAATTTCCACTGGTACAGGCTTCTAAAAAATACATATTTTATTGAAAAGGCTTTATTTATATGAAAACTCCAATGCGCAGGGGTTTATGGTTTCCCTTTGTGCCACTTTGCATAGATTTGACACAAACATGTTGGTATAATTGTAGAAAATAAGTCTCCTAACATGATTGTTAAGTTCATTACCCATCTGTGCATTATCCATTGTCCTTTATCTTATGGTAATGGCTTTAGTTTGTTGAACAGTCTCTTTCTCTGTTCCCTTTCAGGCAGCAGGTGAGCACATTCATAAATCTGCCATGTACAGTTGCCAATGAATATTCATAGAAAGATACCTGATTGCGAGAGTATGAGATTTTATTATTTGCCTTGGACATGTTGACAACTACTAGATTTTGTTTGTAAGTAGTTATAAATGATCAGTTTGAATATGCTTCTGCAAGCTAGGGTGGCCTTGCCTATGGCATAAATAATATGTATGGAATATATTATCTGGAATACTTTTAACCTAAGGTTTTTTTCTATACGGGACTTTTAGGGTACTAAAAACGCTTAGGGGGTTACTAACTAAAACTCGATTTTCTCACTTAAAAAAAATGTTGACCAAACTCCCAATCCCAAATCCCCTTCATTTACCAATAATTATTCTTGAAAAAATCCGTGCAACAAAAAGTTAAGATAAAATTTGTGGGACAATTCGAATCGTGCTACAAAAACATAATCTTTATGAAATATACCCATTAAACTAAGTGAATATTTAACAATATTGTTTTGCCATCACATTGAATGTATTTCACTGTACCTGAGCTACAACAAGCAAGTAACCTGTTGTGTAGCATTTTCCCATGTTTGTGGTCTGCCTGTCTAAATAGGATGTGTTAGAAAATGCTTTCCTGTATATCAAAGCTTCCTGGGTTCTAGATAATAGAGTAGCAATGTTGTAGTAATGGATATTTATAACTCGTTTTTTTATTTAAAATTACTGTGATTTTTGCTAGATTTGAGAACTATCTGAAGACCAACTTGTTGATGGTTTTCCCTTGAAGTCACTGGCTTCTAAACTGCCTGAATAATCACTTTAGTGGGACACAACACAGTTGCTTAGCAGGGGGCTCAGCCTGAAAACCAAGATTTGGGAAGATCACCTACTTATTCTTATAGAAACACTTGCAAACCCAACCTGAATGTCAATTAATGTGAGATTTAAAATGATCAAACATACTCAAGTGTCTGATATAGTAATGTTTTCATACATCTCTAGCCTTGTTGTCAGGCTAAGGGAGGCCCTGATCAAATACTGAACCTCAGCCAAAAACTACATGACCAAGTTAAGGCAAAAACGCACACAAAAAGACTAGAAGATTGTCTGTGTATTTCTTCATAATGAGATAGTAAAATAAGAAAGGAAAGCCCTGGAGCTATAAATGCAAGGGCTACATGACAAAGGACCAGAATAACCACCAGCCAGATTACACTGGTTTATGTTTAAAGACTGGCAGAGTCAGATGCAGCTGTGATTGGGTGAAAATTAAGTTCAGGCAGGGAAAAGCTGGGCTGGGTGTGGAGAAAAAGAGGGATGTGATGTCAGGGGAAGAGGCAGTTAACTTCCTTATCTTCTGAGCAGGTAGATACATCCCACCCACCATCCCCCTTTTTACATATTTTGCAAAATGTCAGGAATTTCCCTTCTTTAGGTTTTCATATTATCTAATGATAACTAAATGTAATTATTTTAAGTTTTATTTGTCACAGCAGCGGTAGAACCTTGCCAGAATACTGCACAGGTAATTTCAGAAGAGGAAGGTAAGTTTAGAAGAGGGAGAGAGGAGGTTCTCTAGTGACTGCACTGTGGGTTGATTGATACAGATGCTGCTACTGCTTGTGCTAGGAGACAGCCTGATTGGATTTCCTATCATGGAGACTCTACAGATCAGGACCAACAGCAGGACTGCTGAACTTCTCTCATGGTGGGAGATGTTCGGGTCAATCTTCTCTGTAGGTAGAGGCAGCCTAACACTCAGTGGTGGATATAATGACATAGTGCTGATCTCAATAGGCAACGATAGAAGTGAAACTCAAGTCTTTACTAAAGAACGGCAGAACATAGTAACGATCTCTTATATAATTCTGGTTTTAGAATATTGCCTTGGGTTAGGCTGGCAAGGTCCTATTTATTTAATAAAATGTGAATAAATGCTGTGGCCATTTTACCCCATTTCTGGCTCCTGGTGTTTCATTAATGTATGTGACAATGGGGTTCAGTTGGATGGTTTAAGGCAAAGGGTCAGTTGAGGAGTCCCCTGCATAGCTCACTAACCTGACACCAGGGGGTATCAGGGAACAAGAAGCAATATTGTAGTCAAGCAGTGATTTTATTTAGAAAATTCCAAATAAATGTTATCAAAAGTAACTAACATAAACCAGACAGGTGGGCTCTTCGCTGATGACACCATGGGTTTCATTTCAATGGGGAAAAAAGTATGAAAATTACAATCTATTTAAAAGGTTGTGAATCTTGAGCAATTTGCAATACTAAGGTCTATATAAGAAAACGAAGTACTATGTTTTTGAAGCATACATAGAATATTGAAAAATAATATTGGATTATGTGCAAAATTTTGCGCCAATAATTCGATCGAACGATCGAAGGAATACTCGTTCGATCGAACGATTAAATCCTTCGAATCGAACGTTTCGAAGGATTTTACTCCAACGATCGAAGGATTATCCTTCGACCAAAAAAAGTTAGGCATGCCTATGGGGACCTTCTCCGTAGTCTAACCTTGGGTTCGGTAGCTTTTAGGTGGCGAACTAGGGGGTCTAAGTTTTTTCTTAAAGAGACAGTACTTCGACTATCGAATGGTCGAATAGTCGAATGATTTTTAGTTCGAATCCTTCGATTCGAAGTCGTAGTCGAAGGTCGAAGTAGCCCATTCGATGGTTGAAGTAGCCAAAAAAACACTTCGAAATTTGAATTTTTTTAACTTCAAATCCTTCACTCGAAGTTAATGAATTGGCCCCAAAATCTTTGTATTGTCTTTGGACTGAAATAAAGCTTGTCACATTAATAACTACACAGCAAAAGTTACAGAATATTTTATCCTGACATTGAGAACAAAACTCAAACCATAAAACCTGTAAGAGAGACCAAAAGCAATTTTCCAAATGGTGTGTGAAAAATAGATCTTCAAAACATTCAATCTGATCGTATTTCACCCTTTCGGATATGTATTCCATTATTTTGCATCATAGCACCTGCTATTTTTGTAATTTATGTACTTTGTTACCTTCAAAAAAAGCATTCGGCTCAGTACATTTGTCTTCTAAGCTTTGTGTACATTGTTTCTTTGGCATCAGACCCTGTAACGGCAATAATTAAAAGTGACTAGTGCTTCGATTTAAAACTAAAGTTTAGACCCCAGTTGTCAATATAAAGCAGTTATTTTCTTTGCTCATTGCTAAAAGTCTAAGGATTGTGCAGTCTAAGAATTGTATTTGATTTAAACTATAAAAAGAACAGTTCAGCCATAAAATTATCTGTAAAGAACAGTGACTGCAGATCGCCATAGGGAACATAAACATAGTAGAAGTAATGGCTGGTTTTATATCAGCATTCAGCCATGGCACTTATAGATAATTAAGCCTGGGTTTTATATCTTAAATGCTTGGTTGTATTATTCCATCTGTAAATTTGTTTTGAATGTTAAAAACTATCAATTAATATATTGGATGAAAAGATGTTGCTCTTCCTAGAAGAAATCTGCATTCTTCCGGCTTCTATAAAGCTATAATGTGTATAAAACTGTGATCAACCTCCCTGTTGTTATTATTATTACATTATTATTATTGTGGGTTTCACCTAACAACAACTTGAATAACTTCCATTGTGATTGGTTGTTAGCGACCCTTAGGGTTTAAATATAATAGAATTTCATACCGTTCAGTAGACTGAAGATTGGATGAGAGATGAAATATTTTCAGTATTACATATTCAACCAGTTGTTTAAGACTAGAGACATGATATCATGACCTGGATGGATGAAAACCTTTACAGATATATCATTTGCATTATTATAATTATTATTGCACCATTATTACTTGGTATATATTTTTTAAGTTTGGAGAATATTTATTGTGTTTCAAACTGGGGAATCTAGAAGGGTTCCTGGAAGTTTGATCTTTTTTTAAATTTATGAACATTTTTGTGATTTTTTTAGTTGGAGAAGGGATTGCAGAGATTGGGGTAAAGATTGCTTTTTTTTTCCAAATTCTGTTTCTATACTGTTTAACCCTTTAAGTGCCAGCAGAATTTCACATTTTGGTTACGCGAAATGCCAGCCGTTTTTAAGCATTTTGTGCTCTCTCACTTTAGGGGCATTTTCTGAGGGGAAACCTATAGTTTACCTAGGAAAACTATACATTGTTTTTTTCGGTAGAAACTGAGCTTTCTAAATCTGCCTGAGTTTTCATGTATTTCCACCTGTGCAAAAAAATTTATAGTGCTAAATACCAAAAAAATTACCATTTTTCATCGTATATCAAATTATACCAGAAAAATATTTCATTTTACAGATGAAAATCCAACTGATTTGGAAAGCCTTATGTCTCTCGAACGTGCCAATACCAGATATGTATAGTTTTAGGGAGATTTAGGACTTCTGTACAGCAAAAACTCCCGGCAGTATATTACTGAATTTTGAAAGCACTAAGGCAGAAAACGGCATGCTTTAGATTCCAAGGCAAAAAATCCTGAAACCATAGGTTTACCCCAGAAAACCATACATTTTTGAAAAGTACACATTCTGCCGATTACAAAATGGGTAACTATGTCTCTCTACTCCCAACTACCAAACAGAAAAGCTTGTCTGAACATAGCGGTTTTTCAAAATAAAATTCAAAATTTTGAAAAATCATTTCAAAGGTTTTATTTTGCTGCTCCGCATATCCCAAACTATATTAGGTACCAAGAAAAAGCACCTGCAATATGATTGCCAGGGGTCCACTGAACAGTTTGATACCCATTATGCATAGGTTTACCAAAGTATCTGGCATTTAGAGACACCAATATGAAGTTAGCACATCCAAATTGTTCAGGACTTTACTTCAGCTACTGAGAAATCAACACATTGACTGCATTTTTTGTGGGGTAAAAACACAGAAATATATATTTACCCCCCAAACCCATATATTTTTGGAAAGTACACATTCTACAGAATCTAAAATGGGTACCCATGCCTTTCTGCTCCAAACTACTGAGTCGCAAGGCTTTCCCAAAATTGTCGGTTTTGGTGAAATATATGAAAATTGCCTCAAACCTTCAACTTCTCAGCACCATATCACCCATGTATCATTACGTACTAAGAAAAAGCACCCTAAATATGATTGCCAGGGTTCCTCTGAACATTTTGGTGGCCATTGTTCATAAGTTTACCAAAGTATCTGGCATTTAGAGGCCCCAAAATGAAGTTGGCGCATACAAACAGTCCCGTGGGTAACTTCAGCTAATGAAAAATCAACACATTGACTGCATTTTTGTGGGGTAAAAACACAGAAATATATGTTTACCCCCCAAAACCCATATATTTTTGGGAAGTACACATTCTACCGAATCTAAAATGGGTACCCATGCCTTTCTGGTCCAAACTACTGAGTCGCAAGGCTTTCCCACAATTGTCGGTTTTGGTGAAATATCTGAAAATTTCCTCAAAGCTTCAACTTCTCAGCACCATATTACCCATGTATCGTTACGCACCAAGAAAAAACACCCTAAATATGATTGCCAGGGTTCCTCCAAACAGTTTGGTGGCCATTGTTCATAGGTTTACCAAAGTATCTGGCAGTTAGAGGCCTCAAAATGAAGTTAGCGCATACAAATAGTCCTGTGGGTAACTTCATCTAATGAGAAATCAACACATTGACTGCATTTTTGTGGGGTAAAAACACAGAAATATATGTTTACCCCCCAAACCCATACATTTTTGGAAAGTACACATTCTACTGAATCTAAAATGGGTACCCATACCTTTCTGCTCCAAACTACTGAGTCGCAAGGCTTTCCCAAAATTGTCGGTTTTGGTGAAATATCTGAAAATTGCCTCAAACCTTCAACTTCCCAGCACCATATCACCCATGTATCGTTATGTATCACAAAAAAGCACCCAAATTGTGATTGCCAGGGGTCCTCCAAACAGTTTGGTGCCCATTGTGCATAGGTTTACCAAAGTATCTGGCATTTAGAGGCCCCAAAATGAAGTTAGCGCATACAAATTGTCCTGTGGGTAACTTCATCTAAAGAAAAATCAACACATTGACTGCATTTTTGTGGGGTAAAAACACAGAATTATATGTTTACCCCCCAAAACCCATATATTTTTGGAAAGTACACATTCTACAGAATCTAAAATGGGTACCCATGCCTTTCTGCTCCAAACTACTGAGTCGCAAGGCTTTCCCAAAATTGTCGGTTTTGGTGAAATATCTGAAAATTGCCTCAAACCTTCAACTTCCCAGCACCATATCACCCATGTATCGTTATGTATCACAAAAAAGCACCCAAATTGTGATTGCCAGGGGTCCTCCAAACAGTTTGGTGCCCATTGTGCATAGGTTTACCAAAGTATCTGGCATTTAGAGGCCCCAAAATTAAGTTAGCGCATACAAATTGTCCTGTGGGTAACTTCATCTAATGAAAAATCAACACATTGACTGCATTTTTGTGGGGTAAAAACACAGAATTATATGTTTACCCCCCAAAACCCATATATTTTTGGAAAGCACACATTCTACAGAATCTAAAATGGGTACCCATGCCTTTCTGCTCCAAACTACTGAGTCGCAAGGCTTTCCCACAATTGTCGGTTTTGGTGAAATATCTGAAAATTGCCTCAAAGCTTCAACTTCTCAGCACCATATCACCCATGTATCGTTATGCACCAAGAAAAAGCACCCTAAATATGATTGCCAGGGTTCCTCTGAACAGTTTGGTGGCCATTGTTCATAGGTTTACCAAAGTATCTGGCATTTAGAGGCCCCAAAATGAAGTTAGCGCATGCAAACAGTCCAGTGGGTAACTTCAGCTAATGAAAAATCAACACATTGACTGCATTTTTGTGGGGTAAAAACACAGAAATATATGTTTACCCCCCAAAACCCATATATTTTTGGAAAGTACACATTCTACCGGATCTAAAATGGGTACCCATGCCTTTCTGCTCCAAACTACTGAGTCGCAAGGCTTTCCCACAATTGTCGGTTTTGGTGAAATATCTGAAAATTGCCTCCAAGCTTCAACTTCTCAGCACCATATCACCCATGTATCGTTACGCACCAAGAAAAAGCACCCTAAATATGATTGCCAGGGTTCCTCCAAACAGTTTGGTGGCCATTGTTCATAGGTTTACCAAAGTATCTGGCATTTAGAGGCCCCAAAATGAAGTTAGCGCATACAAATAGTCCTGTGGGTAACTTCATCTAATGAAAAATCAACACATTGACTGCATTTTTGTGGGGTAAAAACACAGAAATATATGTTTACCCCCCAAACCCATATATTTTTGGAAAGTACACATTCTACCGAATCTAAAATGGGTACCCATACCTTTCTGCTCCAAACTACTGAGTCGCAAGGCTTTCCCACAATTGTATCACAAAAAAGCACCCAAATTGTGATTGCCAGGGGTCCTCCAAACAGTTTGGTGCCCATTGTGCATAGGTTTACCAAAGTATCTGGCATTTAGAGGCCCCAAAATGAAGTTAGCGCATACAAATTGTCCTGTGGGTAACTTCATCTAATGAAAAATCAACACATTGACTGCATTTTTGTGGGGTAAAAACACAGAATTATATGTTTACCCCCCAAAACCCATATATTTTTGGAAAGCACACATTCTACAGAATCTAAAATGGGTACCCATGCCTTTCTGCTCCAAACTACTGAGTCGCAAGGCTTTCCCAAAATTGATGGTTTTGGTGAAATATCTGAAAATTGCCTCAAAGCTTCAACTTCTCAGCACCATATCACCCATGTATCGTTATGCACCAAGAAAAAGCACCCTAAATATGATTGCCAGGGTTCCTCTGAACAGTTTGGTGGCCATTGTTCATAGGTTTACCAAAGTATCTGGCATTTAGAGGCCCCAAAATGAAGTTAGCGCATGCAAACAGTCCAGTGGGTAACTTCAGCTAATGAAAAATCAACACATTGACTGCATTTTTGTGGGGTAAAAACACAGAAATATATGTTTACCCCCCAAAACCCATATATTTTTGGAAAGTACACATTCTACCGGATCTAAAATGGGTACCCATGCCTTTCTGCTCCAAACTACTGAGTCGCAAGGCTTTCCCACAATTGTCGGTTTTGGTGAAATATCTGAAAATTGCCTCCAAGCTTCAACTTCTCAGCACCATATCACCCATGTATCGTTACGCACCAAGAAAAAGCACCCTAAATATGATTGCCAGGGTTCCTCCAAACAGTTTGGTGGCCATTGTTCATAGGTTTACCAAAGTATCTGGCATTTAGAGGCCTCAAAATGAAGTTAGCGCATACAAATATTCCTGTGGGTAACTTCATCTAATGAAAAATCAACACATTGACTGCATTTTTGTGGGGTAAAAACACAGAAATATATGTTTACCCCCCAAACCCATATATTTTTGGAAAGTACACATTCTACCGAATCTAAAATGGGTACCCATACCTTTCTGCTCCAAACTACTGAGTCGCAAGGCTTTCCCACAATTGTCGGTTTTGGTGAAATATCTGAAAATTGCCTCAAAGCTTCAACTTCTCAGCACCATATCACCCATGTATCGTTACGCACCAAAAAAAGCACCCTAAATATGATTGCCAGGGTTCCTCCGAACAGTTTGGTGGCCATTGTTCATAGGTGTACCAAAGTATCTGGCAGTTAGAGGCCCCAAAATGAAGTTAGCGCATACAAATAGTCCTGTGGGTAACTTCAGCTAATGAAAGATCAACACATTGACTGCATTTTTGTGGGCTAAAAACACAGAAATATATGTTTACCCCCCAAACCCATACATTTTTGGAAAGTACACATTCTACAGAATCTAAAATGGGTACCCATGCCTTATTGCTCCAAACTACTGAGTCGCAAGGCTTTCCCAAAATTGATGGTTTTTGTGAAATATCTGAAAATTGCCTCAATGCTTCAACTTTCCAGCATCATATTGCCCATGTATCATTACGTAACACAAAAAAGCACCCAAATTGTGATTGCCAGGGTTCCTCTGAACAGTTTGGTGGCCATTGTTCATAGGTTTACCAAAGTATATGGCATTTAGAGGCCCCAAAATGAAGTTAGCGCATACAAATTGTCCTGTGGGTAACTTCAGCTAATGAAAAATCAACACATTGACTGCATTTTTGTGGGGTAAAAACACAGAAATATATGTTTACCCCCCAAACCCATATATTTTTGGAAAGTACGCATTATACAGAATCTAAAATGGGTACCCATGCCTTTCTGCCCCAAACTACTGAGTCGCAAGGCTTTGCCAAATTTGGCGGTTTTGGTAAAATATTCTGAAAATTGCCTCAAAGCTTCAACTTTCCAGCATCGTATTGTCCATGTATCATTACCAGCATAAAGCATCCTAAATATAAACATAGGGGTCTACTAAACAGTTTGATGCCCAATGTGCATAGATATACCAAACTATGTGGCGCACAGAGACCCCCAAATGACAATATGTATATACATTTTCACGGCTGACGCGCTGGCTGCTGCAATATAACCACCCGGTGTGTGTATTATGCGACATTAGACCACCTAACAGTACAGATACCCCAGAAAATCATATATTTTCAGAAAGTACACATTCTGACGAATCCAATATGGGTAAATAAGTGTTTCTACTGCAAACTGCCAAACTGCCAAGCAATGCTGAACATAACGGTTTTTATCAAATTTCTGAAAATCGTCACAAAGCTTGAATTTTACCCCATTATATGCCCCACATTTCATAACTTATCAGCATAAAACATCCTAAATATGAACGCCAGGGGTCTACTAAACACTTTGATGCCCAATATGCATAGATATACCAAACTATGTGGCGCACAGAGACCCCCAAATGACAATAGTGTATATACATTTTCACGGCTGACGCGCGCTGGCTGCTGCAATATAAGCACCCGGTGTGTGTAATATGCGACATTAGACCCCCCTAACAGTACAGAGACCCCAGAAAACCATATATTTTCAGAAAGTACACATTCTGACAAATCCAATATGGGTAAATATGTGTTCCTACTGCAAACTGCCAAACTGCAAAGCAATGCTGAACGTAACGGTTTTTATCAAATTTCTGAAAATCGTCACAAAGCTTGAATTTTACCCCATTATATGCCCCACATTTCGTAACTTATCAGCATAA
The DNA here is from genome assembly GCF_017654675.1 of Xenopus laevis. Taxonomy (NCBI): domain Eukaryota; kingdom Metazoa; phylum Chordata; class Amphibia; order Anura; family Pipidae; genus Xenopus; species Xenopus laevis. The sequence goes on from NC_054374.1 coordinate 10,214,188, forward strand.
AACATCCGAAATATGAGCGCCAGGGGTCTACTGAACACTTTGATGCCCAATATGCATAGATATACCAAACTATGTGGCGCACAGAGACCCCCAAATGACAATAGTGTATAGACATTTTCACAGCTGACGCGCTGGCTGCAGCAATATAACCACCCGGTGTGTGTATTATGCGACATTAGACCACCTAACAGTACAGAGACCCCAGAAAACCATATATTTTCAGAAAGTACACATTCTGACGAATCCAATATGGGTAAATAAGAGTTTCTACTGCAAACTGCCAAACTGCAAAGCAATGCTGAACATAACGGTTTTTATCAAATTTCTGAAAATCGTCACAAAGCTTGAATTTTACCCCATTATATGCCCCACATTTCGTAACTTATCAGCATAAAACATCCTGAATATGAACGCCAGGGGTCTACTAAACACTTTGATGCCCAATATGCATAGATATACCAAACTATGTGGCGCACAGAGACCCCCAAATGACAATAGTGTATATACATTTTCACGGCTGACGCGCGCCGGCTGCTGCAATATAAGCACCCGGTGTGTGTAATATGCGACATTAGACCCCCCCTAACAGTACAGAGACCCCAGAAAACCATATATTTTCAGAAAGTACACATTCTGACGAATCCAATATGGGTAAATATGTGTTCCTACTGCAAACTGTCAAACTGCAAAGCAATGCTGAACATAACGGTTTTTATCAAATTTCTGAAAATCGTCACAAAGCTTGAATTTTACCCCATTATAGGCCCCACATTTCGTAACTTATCAGCATAAAACATCCTAAATATGAGCACCAGGGGTCTACTAAACACTTTGATGCCCAATATGCATAGATATACCAAACTATGTGGCGCACAGAGACCCCCAAATGACAATAGTGTATATACATTTTCACGGCTGACGCGCGCTGGCTGCTGCAATATAAGCACCCGGTGTGTGTAATATGCGACATTAGACCCCCCTAACAGTACAGAGACCCCAGAAAACCATATATTTTCAGAAAGTACACATTTTGACGAATCCAATATGGGTAAATATGTGTTCCTACTGCAAACTGCCAAACTGCAAAGCAATGCTGAACGTAACGGTTTTTATCAAATTTCTGAAAATCGTCACAAAGCTTGAATTTTACCCCATTATATGCCCCACATTTCGTAATTTATCAGCATAAAACATCCGAAATATGAGCGCCAGGGGTCTACTGAACACTTTGATGCCCAATATGCATAGATATACCAAACTATGTGGCGCACAGAGACCCCCAAATGACAATATGTATAGACATTTTCACGGCTGACCCGCTGGCTGCAGCAATATAACCACCCGGTGTGTGTATTATGCGACATTAGACCACCTAACAGTACAGAGACCCCAGAAAACCATATATTTTCAGAAAGTACACATTCTGACGAATCCAATATGGGTAAATACTGTAAGTGTTTCTACTGCAAACTGCCAAACTGCAAAGCAATGCTGAACATAACGGTTTTTATCAAATTTCTGAAAATCGTCACAAAGCTTGAATTTTACCCCATTATTAGGGATGTAGCGAACGTCGGAAAAAAAGTTCGCGAACATATTCGCGAACTTGCGCAAAAATGCGAGCGGTTCGCGAACGGTTCGCGAACCCCATAGACTTCAATGGGAAGGCGAACTTTAACATCTAGAAAAGACATTTCTGGCCAGAAAAATGATTTTAAAGTTGTTTAAAGGGTGCAACGACCTGGACAGTGGCATGCCAGAGGGGGATCAAGGGCAAAAATGTATCTGAAAAATCTGCCTGTGTGTGCTTGGAAGAGATAGTGTAGGGGGAGAGCTGTTAGTGATTTCAGGGACAGATGATAGTAAGCTTGCTGGCTAGTAATCTGCTTGATACTGCTCTGTATTGGAGGGACAGAAGTCTGCAGGGATTTGAGGGACATTTTAGCTTAGGTAGCTTTGCTGGCTAGTAATCTACTGTTCTCTTTAAACAACTGCCATACGTTGACCTTGTAGGCATTGTTTGCCCAGTTTTTTTGGACGCAGCCACTGAAGCACAGTTGCCAGAAAAAATATGCCATATAAATGCTGAAAATAGTCATTTTTCGCCATACGTTGACCTTGTAGACATTGTTTGCCCAGTTTTTTTGGACGCAGCCACTGAAGCACAGTTGCCAGAAAAATTATGCCATATAAATGCTGAAAATATAAATTTTTTTGGTTGCAGCCACTGAAGCACAGAGGCCAGAAAAATTATGCCATATAAATGCAGAAAATATGCATTTTTTTGGTCGCAGCCACTGAAGCACAGTTGCCAGAAAAAATATGCCATATAAATGCTGAAAATAGTCATTTTTTGCCATATACGTTGAGTCAACGTATGGCAAAAAATGACTATTTTCAGCATTTATATGGCATATTTTTTCTGGCCTCTGTGCTTCAGTGGCTGCGGCCAAAAAAACTGGGCAAACAATGCCTACAAGGTCAACGTCGTTGACCTTGTAGGCATTGTTTGCCCAGTTTTTTTGGCCGCAGCCACTGAAGCACAGAGGCCAGAAAAAATATGCCATATAAATGCTGAAAATAGTCATTTTTTTGGTCGCAGCCACTGAAGCACAGTTGCCAGAAAAATTATGCCATATAAATGCTGAAAATATAAATTTTTTTGGTTGCAGCCACTGAAGCACAGAGGCCAGAAAAATTATGCCATATAAATGCTGAAAATATAATTTTTTTTGGTTGCAGCCACTGAAGCACAGAGGCCAGAAAAATTATGCCATATAAATGCAGAAAATATGCATTTTTTTGGTTGCAGCCACTGAAGCACAGAGGCCAGAAAAATTATGCCATATAAATGCAGAAAATATGCATTTTTTTGGACGCAGCCACTGAAGCACAGAGGCCAGAAAAATTATGCCATATAAATGCAGAAAATATGCATTTTTTTGGTTGCAGCCACTGAAGCACAGTTGCCAGAAAAAATATGCCATATAAATGCTGAAAATAGTCATTTTTTGCCATACGTTGACCTTGTAGACATTGTTTGCCCAGTTTTTTTGGTTGCAGCCACTGAAGCACAGAGGCCAGAAAAAATTAAACCAGTAGGGTTTGCACCCTAGTTTGTAACGGTGGCGGAGGGAGGAGGAGGACGCTAAAGGACAGCTGTGTGTGGAGTCATGAGGCTTGAAGAGAAGGACAGCTGCATAGAAGTCAGAACAAGTCTTCCGGCGTGCAGTAACCCTCCGAGATCCACCCCTCATTCATTTTAATAAAGGTCAGGTAATCGACACTTTTGTGACCTAGGCGAGTTCTCTTCTCAGTTACAATCCCTCCTGCTGCACTGAAGGTCCTTTCTGAGAGCACACTTGAGGCTGGGCAAGACAAGAGGTTCATGGCAAATTGTGACAGCTCTGGCCACAGATCAAGCCTGCGCACCCAGTAGTCCAGGGGTTCATCGCTCCTCAGAGTGTCGATATCTGCAGTTAATGCCAGGTAGTCCGCTACCTGCCGGTCGAGGCGTTCTTTGAGGGTGGATCCAGAAGGGTTGTGGCGCTGCCTTGGACAGAAAAACATTTGCATGTCTGACGTTACAGACTGGCCAAAGGGCTTTGTCCTTGCAGGTGTGCTCGTGGCAGGATTACTGGCACCTCTGCCCCTGGAATGTTGATGAGTTCCTGAAGTGACATCACCCTTAAAAGCATTGTACAACATGTTTTGCAGGCTGGTTTGTAAATGCCGCATCTTTTCGGACTTGTGGTATGTTGGTAACATTTCTGACACTTTATGCTTGTACCGAGGGTCTAGTAGCGTTGCGACCCAGTACAGGTCCTTCTCCTTAAGCCTCTTGATACGGGGGTCCTTCAACAGGCATGACAGCATGAAAGACCCCATTCTCACAAGGTTGGATGCAGAGCTATCCATCTCCGCTTCCTCATTATCAAGGACTGCATCATCCACGGTCTCCTCCCCCCAGCCACGTACAAGACCAGGGGTCCCCAAAAGGTCACCACTAGCCCCCTGGGAAGCCTGCTCCTGTTGGTCCTCCTCCTCCTCCTCCACAAACCCACCTTCCTCCTCTGACTCCACTTCTGGCACCTCTCCCTGCGTTGCAGCAGGTGCCTGGGTTCGTTCTGGTGATTCCGACCAGAAATCGTGCGCTTCCAGCTCCTCGTCACGCTGGTCTACAGCCTCATCTGTCACTCGTCGCACGGCACGCTCCAGGAAGAAAGCGAAGGGTATTAGGTCGCTGATGGTGCCTTCGGTGCGACTGACCATATTTGTCACCTCTTCAAAAGGTCGCATGAGCCTGCAGGCATCGCGCATAAGCACCCAGTAACGGGGGAAAAAAATCCCCAGCTGTGCAGATCCAGTCCTACCACCCAGTTCAAAAAGGTACTCGTTGACGGCCCTTTGTTGTTGCAGCAGACGTTCCAACATAAGGAGCGTTGAATTCCAGCGAGTCTGGCTGTCAGAAATCAAACGCCTGACTGGCATGTTGTAGCGCTGCTGAATGTCAGCAAGGCGTGCCATGGCTGTGTAGGAACGCCTGAAATGGGCCGACACCTTTCTGGACTGGGTGAGAACGTCCTGGAATCCTGGGTACTTGGAGACAAAACGTTGGACTATTAAATTTAACACATGTGCCATGCAGGGCACATGTGTTAAATTGCCTAGTCTCAACGCTGCCAACAGATTGCTTCCATTGTCACACACCACTTTTCCGATCTGCAGTTGGTGTGGGGTCAGCCACCGATCGGCCTGTGACTGCAGAGATGACAGGAGTACAGATCCGGTATGGTTTTTGCTTTCCAGGCACGTCATCCCCAAGACAGCGTGACAACGGCGTACCTGGCACGTCGAATAGCCTAGGGGGAGCTGGGGGTGCACAGGTGTGGAGGAGGAGAAGGAGGACCCAGCAGCAGAGTAAGAAGAAGAAGAAGACGAGGTAGAGAGCGATGGAGGAGTAGAGGTGGTGGCAGAACCGCGTGCAATCCGTGGCGGTGACACCAACTCCACTGTTGTTGTTGAGCTACCCATTCCCTGCTTCCCAGCCATTACCAAGTTCACCCAGTGGGCAGTGTAGGTGACATACCTGCCCTGACCATGCTTGGAGGACCATGCGTCAGTAGTCATATGGACCTTTGGCCCAACACTAAGTGACAGAGATGCGGTAACTTGGCTCTGCACATGTTGGTACAGGTGTGGTATTCCCTTTTTAGAAAAAAAATTGCGGCTGGGTACCTTCCACTGCGGTGTCCCAATTGCTACAAATTTGCGGAAGGCCTCAGAGTCCACCAGCTGGTATGGTAAAAGCTGGCGGGCTAAGAGTGCAGACAAGCCAGCTGTCAGACGCCGGGCAAGGGGGTGACAGTCAGACATTGGCTTCTTACGCTCAAACATGGCCTTCACAGAAACTTGGCTGGTGGCAGATGACTGGGAATGGGAACAGGTGGTCAAGGTGGAAGGCGGAGTGGAGGGTGGTTCAGACGGGTCAAGGAGAGCAGAGGTAGAGCAGTAAGATGCTGGACCAGAAGGAGTGTGGCTTTTAGTTTGCCTGTTGCCTTTGAGGTGTTGCTCCCAAAGTGCTTTGTGCTTGCCGCTCATGTGCCTTCGCATAGAAGTTGTACCTATGTGGCTGTTGGGCTTACCAAGGCTCAGTTTCTGACTGCACTCATTGCAAATTACAATGCTTTTGTCAGAGGCACACACATTAAAAAAATCCCACACTGCTGACTTTTTGGAAGTGTGCGATCTGGCGGTAACAGTAGAAGTTGGCGGAGTTGGCGGTATTGGCGGCAATGGCGGGTGCGTTGGCCGGCTGAACACAGGTGCCGATACATGTTGTTGCCCTACTGATCCCTGCGGGCTGTCCTCCCTGCTTCTTCTAAGTCTTATTCTCCTACTGCCTCTCTGACTCTCCGTCTCTCCATCTGAACTACCCTCCTCTTGCTCTCTTCTACTAGGCACCCACAAAACATCAATCTCCTCATCATCATTCTCCTCAGATGCATCAATTTCTTCTGACACATCACAGAAGGAAGCAGCAGCGGGGACCTCCTCCTCATCACTCATTATGTCCATCTCTATCGTGTTCTCTGCCAGAATTAAATCTGGTGTAAGGTCCTCATCTCCTTCATCTTCTTCTGGCAATAATGGTTGCGCATTACTCAGTTCAAGAAACTCATTGGAAAATAACTCCTCTGACCCCAGTGAAGAAGGGGCACCGGTGGTGGAGGAAGTGTTACGTGGGGTGGCCATAGCAGTGGAGGATGAGGAGGATGTTGTGGTAAAGTTAGAAACGGTAGAGGATGGGGTGTGCTGTGTAAGCCAGTCAACTACCTCTTCAGCATTTTGGGAGTTCAGGGTCATTGGCTTTTTAAAACTGGGCAATTTGCTAGGGCCACAGGATTGCATAGCAGCACGGCCCCTAGCACGGCCTCTGCGTGGCGGCCTGCCTTTGCCTGGCATTATTTTTAAAAAAACAACAACAACAACAAAAACTCAGTTGGTTTTTCTGGAAACGATAATACACACAGCTAGATGGCGGGTTGAAGAAAACACTGTGCAAATAATGCCTACAAGGTCAACGTATACACTACTACAGCGGTGGATACGGATTACGTAAAATATATGAATGCTGCTTGAAAAAAAGTAACTCAAGTGGTTTTTCTAGAGACGATAATATTATCAATATTTAGACAAAATGTGAACAAGCTCACACAGCTCGATGGCGGGTTGAAGAAAACAGTGTGCAAATAATGCCTACAAGGTCAACGTATACACTACTACAGCGGTGGATACGGATTACGTAAAATATATGAATGCTGCTTGAAAAAAAGTAACTCAAGTGGTTTTTCTAGAGACGATAATATTATCAATATTTAGACAAAATGTGAACAAGCTCACACAGCTCGATGGCGGGTTGAAGAAAACAGTGTGCAAATAATGCCTACAAGGTCAACGTATACACTACTACAGCGGTGGATACGGATTACGTAAAATATATGAATGCTGCTTGAAAAAAAGTAACTCAAGTGGTTTTTCTAGAGACGATAATATTATCAATATTTAGACAAAATGTGAACAAGCTCACACAGCTCGATGGCGGGTTGAAGAAAACAGTGTGCAAATAATGCCTACAAGGCCAACGTATACACTACTACAGCGGTGGATACGGATTACGTAAAATATATGAATGCTGCTTGAAAAAAGTAACTCAAGTGGTTTTTCTAGAGACGATAATATTATCAATATTTAGACAAAATGTGAACAAGCTCACACAGCTCGATGGCGGGTTGAAGAAAACAGTGTGCAAATAATGCCTACAAGGTCAACGTATACACTACTACAGCGGTGGATACGGATTACGTAAAATATATGAATGCTGCTTGAAAAAAGTGACTCCGGTGTTTTTTCTGGAGACGGTAATATTATGGATATTTAGACAGAATGTGAACAAGGTCACACAGCTCGATGGCGGGTTGAAGAAAACAGTGTGCAAATAATGCCTACAAGGCCAACGTATACACTACTACAGCGGTGGATACGGATTACGTAAAATATATGAATGCTGCTTGAAAAAAGTGACTCCGGTGTTTTTTCTGGAGACGGTAATATTATGGATATTTAGACAGAATGTGAACAAGGTCACACAGCTCGATGGCGGGTTGAAGAAAACAGTGTGCAAATAATGCCTACAAGGCCAACGTATACACTACTACAGCGGTGGATACGGATTACGTAAAATATATGAATGCTGCTTGAAAAAAGTGACTCCGGTGTTTTTTCTGGAGACGGTAATATTATGGATATTTAGACAGAATGTGAACAAGGTCACACAGCTCGATGGCGGGTTGAAGAAAACAGTGTGCAAATAATGCCTACAAGGCCAACGTATACACTACTACAGCGGTGGATACGGATTACGTAAAATATATTATGGCTGCTTGAAAAAAGTGACTCCGGTGTTTTTTCTGAAGACGGTAATATTATGGATATTTAGACAGAATGTGAACAAGGTCACACAGCTCGATGGCGGGTTGAAGAAAACAGTGTGCAAATAATGCCTACAAGGCCAACGTATACACTACTACAGCGGTGGATACGGATTACGTAAAATATATTATGGCTGCTTGAAAAAAGTGACTCCGGTGTTTTTTCTGGAGACGGTAATATTATGGATATTTAGACAGAATGTGAACAAGGTCACACAGCTCGATGGCGGGTTGAAGAAAACAGTGTGCAAATAATGCCTACAGGGCAAATAATGCCTAAAAGGTCAACTTATACACTACTACAGCGGTAGTAAATAAAAAAAAGTAAAATAAAAAAAAAATGAATATTAAAAAAAAAAATTAAAGTTGGTGCTGCTGAACTACTAGGAGCAGCAGATTAGCACACCAGTCCCACTCCCCAACACTGCTAGACTAATAGCACTGGGCTCTTATAGTAGTAGTAGTAGTAGTAGTAGTAGTAAAACAACAAAAAAATAAATAAAAGCAGTCCTTACAAGGACTACTGTTATTGCAGCAGTCAGCAGATGAGATCAGAAGCAGGACAGCTGCCCACTGCAGCTACATACAGAGCACTGCAGTAGAAGGTAGATTACTAGCCAGCAAAGCTACCTAAGCTTAAATGTCCCTCAAACCCCTGCAGACTTCTGTCCCTCCAATAACAGAGCAGTATCAAAACGATTACTAGCCAGCAAACTTTCAACTGTCCCTGAAATCACTAACAGGCAGCAGCTCTCTCCCTACACTATCTCTTCAGCACACACAGGCAGAGTGAAAAAACGCTGCAGGGCTTCGGTTTTTATAGGGAAGGGGAGTGGTCCAGGGGAGAGCTTCCTGATTGGCTGCCATGTACCTGCTGGTCTGGGGTGAGAGGGCAAAAAAAAGCGCCAACAATGGCGAACCCAAAATGGCGAACGTCGCGCGACGTTCGCGAACTTCCGGCGAGCGCGAACACCCGATGTTCGCGCGAACAAGTTCGCCGGCGAACAGTTCGCGACATCTCTACCCATTATATGCCCCACATTTCGTAACTTATCAGCATAAAACATCCTGAATATGAACGCCAGGGGTCTACTGAACACTTTGATGCCCAATATGCATAGATATACCAAACTATGTGGCGCACAGAGACCCCCAAATGACAATAGTGTATATACATTTTCACGGCTGACGCGCGCTGGCTGCTGCAATATAAGCACCCGGTGTGTGTAATATGCGACATTAGACCCCCCTAACAGTACAGAGACCCCAGAAAACCATATATTTTCAGAAAGTACACATTCTGACGAATCCAATATGTGTAAATATGTGTTCCTACTGCAAACTGCCAAACTGCAAAGCAATGCTGAACGTAACGGTTTTTATCAAATTTCTGAAAATCGTCACAAAGCTTGAATTTTACCCCATTATATGCCCCACATTTCGTAACTTATCAGCATAAAACATCCGAAATATGAGCGCCAGGGGTCTACTGAACACTTTGATGCCCAATATGCATAGATATACCAAACTATGTGGCGCACAGAGACCCCCAAATGACAATATGTATAGACATTTTCACGGCTGACGCGCTGGCTGCTGCAATATAACCACCCGTGTGTGTATTATGCGACATTAGACCACCTAACAGTACAGAGACCCCAGTAAACCATATATTTTCAGAAAGTACACATTTTGACGAATCCAATATGGGTAAATAAGTGTTTCTACTGCAAACTGCCAAACTGCAAAGCAATGCTGAACATAACGGTTTTTATCAAATTTCTGAAAATCGTCACAAAGCTTGAATTTTACCCCATTATATGCCCCACATTTCGTAACGTATCAGCATAAAACATAAATATGAACGACAGGGGTCTACTGAACACTTTGATGCCCAATATGCATAGATATACCAAACTATGTGGCGCACAGAGACCCACAAATGGATATATAGTAGATAAAATTTACATAGGCAAAACAAACTAACACAGAACAGTGTGAAATGCAAATAAATCACCAAAAACTAATAAAACCACAAAAATCAATGCTTTTTTTTTTCACACTAGTGTAATCGGCCACCAGACTTACCGTTTGAATATTTTAGCTGGGCCAAATCGATTATACGGACAGAAACAAGTGAACAACACAAATGCAGAGCTGAAAATGCAATAAAATGGCTAAAAATTCAATAAAATGGCTAAAAATGCACCAAAATACCCAAAATTGCAATATAACCACCAAAATAACATACAAAAGCTATTGCACAGTACGGTTAGCGAATACGCTATTCGGAACGGCAATAAAACATTTTTTTTAGCCCAAAAAGAGACGATGCGATAAGAAAAAAAAAAAAAAAGCCACAAAGCCATATATGTACATATGCGTGTGCACAACGGGTAAATTGCTTGTTATTTGCACGTGTGCGCGTGTGCAAGTGTACATGGGTGCTGTGAGTGTGTGTGACCCCCCCAATCCCCAAAAATCTATGTGTGAGTGTGTGTAAGTGTGAATGTAAGTGTATATTACTGTAATAAGTGTGTGTTGGTGTGTTTGTGTGTTTTTGTGTGTGTAAATGTTACACTTACCTGGGGTAGATGCATTAGATCGATGAGAAAGGGTCCCACGCAGCAGATCTCCAGCTCCAACGGTCAGCAGCCATGGGGGGGCGGAGCTGGGCGGAAGTGCAGCGCAGGCAGCAGCAGGACGCATAGGAAACGCGTCCCTGCTGCTGCTTTGGGGCCCCTGGGCGATCGCGCCCCAGGGGCCACACGATCCCCTGCTCTGCTCGTTGTCTAGGGGCAGGGGATCGTGAAGGAGTGGAGCGAGCGGCTCTAACAGCCGCTCCTCCGCTCGCAAACCCGGAAGTGCTGCAGAACGTAGAATCTACGATCTGTGGCACTTTGGTCCTTTGATCCACAGAACGTAGATTCTACGTTCTGTGGCACTTAAAGGGTTAAATAATTGACTCCATGTAAATATGTTTCAATAATTATATAAATATTTCAGCCTGGAATATACATATTTTGTGGACTAAGAAGATGAAAAACATTTTAGCAAGAGGGAAAAATATATATACAGTATATTTAAAAAAAAAATATATATATAAATATATATATATATATATATATATATTTATATATATCTCAGATGTAGTGATAGGCGAATTTGTCCCGTTTCAATTCGCTGAAAAATGTGTGAATTTCATCGCCTGCGTCAGTTTTCTATACACGCGCCTGGTGTAAATATGAGTTAGGTGTTTAAGTTGGCATTGGTATTGACTTAGCAATTTTACGTTCATCAGCTCATGCCGACAACAGAGTTTTTGAAAAATGTAGGCACTTGCAATAAAATTACTCAGGAACCTATATTAAGGGTTTATTTACTAAACTCTGAATACCCAAAATCCCCCAAAATCCAAAAAATTCGTGATTTTTTGTGTTATAATATGCTTTTAAAAAAATCATGAATTTTTCGGAATTTATTAAACCCAGAGGGCTAAAAAACCCGAATATAAAAACACAGCATCTCAAACCTGTCGAGGTTGCATAAAAGTCAATGGAAACAGTCCCATTGATTTTTGGTTGTGTCGGGCAATTTCACGATGTTTTTGGAGCTTTCAGGGAAAAACTCCAAAAAATTCAGAGTTTTCTGGGAAAATTCACGGAAAAATCGTGAAAATCTTAGCTTTTCCAGCAAAGGTAATTATCGGGAAAATGTAATGATAACTAAGCGTTAAAAACCTGAGCGGCTTAGAGCTTGTAGCAGCTGATATTGAGATCAATTCGGACCTTGAGAAATAACCCCCTAATTGATCATCTTTACACCCATTAGTTTCTTATGAAAGTGGTACTATCTGTACAAGATATATAACGATACCGTAGTAAACTACTTTACTCCATTTATTATATGTAAGGTTTTAATCTCTTATTTGTTATCTGTGTTTACACATACATTTATTCTGCACTAACACAACATTTACACTGTAAAGCAAAAAAAGCTTCTGGCAAGTTGCCCCACTTTCAGAATGTATCTGGCAAGCTGTTTCTTATATGTCACAACTCTTAGTGAATGTGAGGTGATGAGTCAAGCTGAGAATTAGCATGTTATAAGTATGTGCATTTCTGTGTGTATATACATGCTATAATGAGTTTGTGATGGGATTTCTCCTATGCATTGCCTTTAAAATCACTAGCATAGGGGCCGATTGAGCTTTAGGAGTTAGTAAGAAACTTTCCCCCTCTAGATTTGAAAGGGGAGGTTTTACCTTCATCGGAATAAGTTACAAGTGAGGCAGATTTTACTTGGATAGAAGTTTGAACTTAGTCTTTTTAATTCTCATCTACTATTCAACGAACAGTTGGGTGCACGTTTTTCAGCTCTCAGTTGTCCACCTTATAAAGGGTTATGTACAAACACAGTTCAATTTCCAAAGAGGTATTTTTGAATGCAAATTGCCATGTTTCAACCCACAATGAAGCAAGTTCTCCCACAATTGATTGAGCTGCACGTTGATTTGAATCTGCTGCAATTGCACCTGATGCATGCAAAAAAGACACAAGTGCTGCTGAATATCATTGCAAACAGAGCAAAATTTGCAGGCAAAGTTGCATGGATTGTATCATTTGCAACATTAATGCACCATTAGTGTCTGATTGTTTTTGAGCCAGTCTGTTGTGGGCCAGCAGCTCGCTATGGGAACCTTGGGATTATCCAAAGAAAATTCACTGGCACACAGTTACAGCTAGCAGGGTAAACCCTTGCTAATTTATTAAATGGTTTGCAGCATGCAACGTTTCGGGGTAACCCCCTTTATCAAGCAACCTTGGGATTATCACCACATTCAGGGTTGCTGTAGCATCAGGTCTCCCCAGGAACAATACTGCACTTGTACATGATTCATTAGTACAAATCTTAAAGACACAACGGTGCCTAGCAATACTGCACAGAAATGCAAGGATCATGCTTGGATGGAAGTACCTTTAAGAAATGGCATCAACACATTTGCAAGTATACTATGAAAGATGGTAAAATAATGATTCATAATAAATAAATATTAAATACAGTGGTGTAACTATAAAGAAAGCAGACCAAGCGGCCACAGGGAAGCCAGGTTTATTTTTCTATACGGAGGACCCAAGAGGGGTAGGTATGTAGGTCAGCCGCACCACACTCAGAATTGAATGTGACCAGCAATTTGCCATTTGGGGGACTCTCAATTTTGTATGGAGGGTGCTGTGACCATATAATTACGCCACTGATTATATAATAATAATGCAAAATGTTGGCTGCTTATTCAGAAAAGCCCCTTCTGAAGGTGTTGGCAGCCTATCTGCATATGAATAGCCAAATATAAATTAGCAGGTTTAAAAATCATTGTAAGAGGACCCCATTTGTGCTTAGATGCAGTCTTCATCGGACCAATCTAAATAGACCAATTTAGCCCATCATGTTGGTGACCAAACTCTGCAAAAGTAAGGATTTATGGATACTGGATAGTGTTGGGATAATTTCACCCGCAAAATTCGTGAAACGGCGAAAAATTTGCGGTAAAATCGTAAAATCGGAAAGTTTCCACTAAAAAATTATGAAATTCGAAAGTTTTTACAAAAAAACCTTAAAACTCTAACATTTTCACAAAAAAATCCTGAAATTTGAAAATTTTCACGAAATTTTCACGAAAATTTTCACAGGAGATTCGAGAATTTATTAGATGGTGGGGAAATGAGGAAATTCACTGCAAATTCGTGCTAGGCGAATTTATTCGCCCATCACTAATACAATATTCACAGGCACTATCCTATTGGATTACATGGATAGATCTATTCTCTAAATTGCATTTCTTTTAATATGCTTTTTTATTTCAAATGTACGCGCTTTCCTGACAGCAACAGCGTGAGGATATATGTAGCTATAACTTATCATTAGTAAAATGCTAATGGGCTACAATGTAAGTATAATAACGTGCAAAGTGTTATCTTCAGGTGCGTAAATGCTGTTAAGTAGGCAATGAAAAAACATGCTTTACATTCCAGGCTGAATTTACTAGGCGCAATGCCATAATTAACACTTAAATATGAATAAATGGAATGTCATATTTACCCGTCTGAAATCACGTTCAATCAATAGTTGTGTGTACTGCTAATAGAAATGGGGAGAAGTTCCATAAAGAGCCTTCCCAAGATACAGAAAACCTATAATCTCCTACTTTGAGTTGAGTTTGTGGGCAGCAGAGCAATGAAAATATATTGCAAACAGTTAAAAGTCCTCTAGAGTTTAAATTTAAACCAGTTTATGTGGACATTTCGCAAATGTCAGACCTGGTTTGCAATCTATAGGTAAAGCAGAGTGAAATGACCCATTACTTTATTTTATAAGAATCATAAAATACCTTTTAAAGTTTCGTCAAAAGAGGTGTATTTGTTCTTAATTGACCTTATAATTTGCATGGCAGGCCTAAAACAGTATAATCCTTTTTTACGAGGAAGGGGTGGGCAGGAACTATTTGTATAAGGCTAGTCTACATTTAACCTTTGATTTGCTTCTTGTAAAGTTAACTGTTACAAACATGTTTTAATGGGTTTAAAAATGAATGATTCACATCAGTAAAGAGTAAGAAAGCAAGATAAAGAAAAAGAGTAGAAGGGATTTTGGTTGAATAGCATGTATATAATCTTTATATTACACTTGCAATACCCTCTGTGGAGGGTTCTGATCTCCAACTGATGGGTTGTGAAGGCAAACTTATGGCAGGCTTTGTAGAGTTTGTTTTTATTGAAAACTTTACAAAACAATATCAACATAACTTAGATTGACATGTCAACAATTAAATAACACTCGTGAACAATCAAAATTCCCCCACCCCCAGTACAATGGCCAAATGTCCTGGCGAAGGTACTTTGTCTTGGATGTAAGGGAAGGTGGGGTGGGATGTCTTATGTGCAATGTAATGTCCCATTCACAGGATTCAGTTGGTTTTGTCTAGTTGCTTTATTTACATAAAAAAGTGCCTTGCCAGGGTTGTGGCGCGTGAAGGCATAGGTGAGGCATAGGCTAGAATTATAGGCTAGAGGGGCGAAGCATGCACACCAAGTACATATGCATGGTGCTAGATGCAACTGGAGGAGAGTGTGTTGGCAATTGTACATGTAGATTATACCACCCTCCACCCTGTACACTTAATTTAATGCACTGCAAATATATAAAACATCATATGGCTCTTGCTTGAGCCCTCTTGAGGTGGCCATACATGGGCCGATAAAAGCTGTCGGCAGCTTATTGGCCCGTGTATGGGGCCCCCCGACGGGCTTCCCTGATCAAGATCTGGCCGAAAGTCGGCCAGATCTAGATCGGATGGGACAAAAAATCTCGTTGGATTGCGGCCGCATCTGTTCGTTCCCAATCATTAGGATCCGATCATTGGGCCCTAGGGCCCACGATCGGATCAGCCCAATATTGCCCACCTCAAGGTGGGCATATCGGAGAGAGATCCGCTCGTTTGGCGACATCGCCAAACGAGCGAATCTCTCCGTGTATGGCCACCTTAAGTCCCTTATGCCTGTACTTGCTAAGGTATTACTTGACAAGCCACCACATGAGGTATTAATGGAGACCACCAGTCACCGGCTCTTGCCTAAGCCCCGGAGCCTCTTAGACTTTCATCCATGCCAGCATAACAAATACTACTCAAATCTTAGGGTCACAGACACTGGCGGGATTCCACTAAAATTCTGGCCCTAGTCAATGGGTTTCAAAACAATTTCACTGCCTGGGGCAATTTTTATACGCGAGCCTATTTTGTCCAAATGCATTAAAGTCAAGTGTCATCCGAATTATTTTGACGGACGACAATTTTTATGCACGCGACTTCTAGCGCACGACCAAATTTTTTTGATGCAGCAGATTTTTTGCGTGGGATTTTCTTGCCGGCGGCGAAATGTGGAAATTTACAAGGAATTCACACCTGGCGAATCTATTCGCCCATCACTATTAATAATAATAATAATAATAATAAAATCTATTTCAAGGACATATGTGAAGGATATTACTGAGAAATACACATTGGTAGTGCATAAAATTATTAGAAATATGTGAGAATAGGAATGTACAGTATAAGCAGGAATGCAACAAACGGGAAGTAGTTTAAGTCCAAATACAATTGAACCAGTCTCTTTCAAAATCATATACAGGGATGGTCTCCTGGAGCTTTCTGGATAACATGTTTCCTGTTTTTTTACTCAATTAAAATTGACTTTATTTAAAACCACCTAGGGGAAGATTTAATACATTTTGAATGTGATTTTTGTAGTAATCACAATTTTGCCTTAAAACTAAATGCAATCCACCAAAACTGCTGAAATATGTAAAAGGAAGGGGGGGGGGGGAAAGAACATTTTGTAACTGGTGAGTCTGTTTTGTTGTTCATAATTGCTGACAATCAGACTGCATCTTCTACTTTATAATTAGTAAGTTCTATCTATTTCCAGGGCAATTAATCATGTTGTTACATGTTAATGACATTCTGTCTAAAATCACTATTCCTAGAATGATTAATATATTTTTCTTCTGAAACTGATCTTACAATAACTGTTTTCCAAACATGTATAGACCTTGAACATTGTGTGGGTGAATATGCCAGGGAAAAATTATATGAATCAATTAACTGACAAAACACTGTACTTGGTAAAACCACATGCTGTATATTATTGTAAAATTGATTGCCACTTTACAATGTAAAACAAATGCACCTTTTTATAATGGACCAATACTATTTATATTTGTTAACAATTAGGGGCAAATTCATCAAGGGTCGAATTTCGAGGGGTTAAATCCCTCAAAATTCGACTGGGGAATAGAATCGGATAGAATCGAATAGGCAATTCGGGCGAATCTACGCGCTGGCGAATAGTCAAATTGGCGAATATTTGCCAGGCGAATAGGCGCTCGATCGAATATTCGCTCGAAGGATTTTCATTCGATCGAATGCCTTTTTATTCGATCAAAAACTTGGAAAACAAGCCTATGGGACTTTCCCATAGGCTTTTAAAGCAATTCGGTAGGTTTTAGGTGGCGAAGTAGGCAGTCAAAGTATTTTTAAAAGAGACAGTACTTCGACTATTGAATGGGCGAATAGTCGCAGCGTTTTTGCGCTCGATCCAGTACTTCAGCTATCGAATGGCGAATAGTCGCAGCGTTTTTGCTCTCGATCTATTCGAATCAAGGCAAAGTTCAAGAAGAAGAGACACTTCTAGGTAGCAGCCAAGATACCAAAGAAAGCGAGAGAAGCCTTCCCCAGAGGGATCCGAACAGCCAGCACAAACCCTGCTCCACCAGCCAACACGCTGCTGTCAGTAGAATTGCCAGGGAGGAGAAATCAAACACTGCAGGATGGATGGTCGCCTTTTCGCCGTTTCTGAGGAGGACAGGAAGTGGAGTATATGTAAGTTATTTCTTAATAAAAGCTTTGCTATTTAAAAGTTTAATTTGTCTTGGTGTTTATTTTTCGTTGTATACTAATGAATTTTTTAACAAAAATTTTTGATGTTACTGGTCCTTTAACTATTGAACTATGAAAATACAATGACAGCATAATTAAAGAATCCAACATTTGCTAGGAAAGGCTTGTTTAAAAGCTATGAACTTTTTGTTTTAATTTTCACTTTATGTTACTATAACTGTTTAGTAAAAGCTATGGGAACTGCATCTGTGGTCTAATTTGTCTGCATATGTTTATTTATCAGTAGGAGTGGGAACGGGCATACTGCTTCCTCTGCAGACGTAAAAGGAATTTCCATTACTAAACTTTCCTACTTGTGACCAACTTTCTTTTTATTTATGGCATCACTACATCAAGAGGCCTGACATCTTTATAACTAGTTACTTAGTTCATTTGCATGGAAACAAAACAATTGTCTATTAAGTTTGACCCTTGTGGGGATCTCCCACCATTGCTTGCCCAAAATGGGGCTGAGGGATATAATCAATTAGATTTAAGTTGAAATTTGTATTGGGAGGGTAGCAGGAAAAAGAAAAATGGGAAGCATAAAACTCACTGGGAAATAATTTTATTTTCCTGGATTATATAGCAAAAGAACTCTAGTAATACAAAAATGGGACCTGTTACCACAGTGCTTGGGGTTTTCCAGATAATAGAGTTTTCCTTAATTTGGATTTTCATATCGGATTGGTTGGATTTTTGTGGTTTTAAAAGGTTTTGGAAACCACCACTAAACACACAAACTCTAAAACCACAATTGTCATTGAGTTTATTGAGTTTATTTAAGTTCAGGTTAAATAAAGTATGAACAAAAAATGCGCTGAACATTCTAAGAAAAAAATCAGATACCCCTAAAAATGTGAGTCTGAGTTTTAATGAGAAATTGCATTTTTAAATCTGATTGGTTCAAAAATGGTTTTAAAAAGGATCAGAACTCCTCCCATAGACTTCTATAGCAAGTTTGGGATGAAAGGCTTTCATGTTTTTTTCCCTTACTAAAACTTAAATTTTAAAGATTTTAGGAAAACCACTAATTTTTCACGATTCATGGAAAATAGAAATTCCATTGTTAGTAAATGACCCCCCTATAATAATCATTGAAAATATTAAATAAACCCAATAGGCTGGTTTTACTTTCAATAAGGATTAATTATTAGTGATGGGCAAATTTATTCGGCAGGCGCGAATTTGCGGCGAATTCATCCGGCGAAAAAAATTGCGAAACTGGCGCGCAAATTCGCCTGCTTAAAAAAAAATGGTCATTTTCACCCAAAAAAATGGACGCCGGCATCAAAAAACGAACACTGGCGTAAAAAAAATTGGACGCCGGAGTCAAAAACGGACGCTATCGCCAAAAACGAGACACCGGCGCCATTTCGCTAATTTTTCACTGTTCTGCGAATTAAGCGCGAAATTCGTGAATTTTTGGCAAAGCGAAATGTCGCAAATTCGCCCATCACTATTAATTATATATTATTCTGGATCAAGTACAAGCTACTGTTTTATTATTACAGACAAAAAGAAAATCATTAAAAAAATCTAAATTATTTTGATAAAATGGAGTCTATGGGAAATGGCCTTCCCATAATTCAGATTTCCAGATAACAGATCTATACCTGTAGTGTGATATTCATGGTTGTAATTTTCAATGTATAAAACAAAAGGGTGTTATAAAGGGTTATAAAGTGGTGTGTAATTTAACATGATCCTTCCTTTTTCATGAGTATGTTCCAATATCTCTATAAAATAAAGTTATTCACAGCTCACACTATTTCTTTTATAATTGTTTGTCTGGATACCATATGGTGTTTTTAGGGGGAACAAGTCGTGTGTCAGGTTCTTATTAAAGGAAGGCTTTAGCATTGTGGTCATTTCAAGTCATTTATGGTCTGATGTTTTTGACATCCCAATAGGAAATAAAACTGGAACCAATTCAGAATAAAAAAAAACAAACCATTGAACAATGAACTCACACTCAATTTTGCTATAAGCCATATTACAAATTGTTCTGAAAACTTGCACTTCACAACAAATTAAGGTCACACTTATTGATGTTCTGTAATCCCTACTATTTATTTTTATTATAAGGTTATGGAATTTATATACATTTATCCAGTCCAGTAAATAAATGGATTAGTCCAGAAGCAACTGCCCATAACCAAATGTAGATGAGTTAGAATAACAAGTAATTATGGAGAGTGTTATTGTATATAATGACCTGTGCAACAGCTTTAAAGCTTCTAACTTCTCGCTTTTGGGACATCTTCGTCATTATCATACATTAATATGCTATTAGCATGTTGGTCAGCATGTGGTTAAGTTCAAATGAGCTTTGTTCTCTTTCATGTGGTACAGTAATCCTGGGCTACAATAAATGTTACCTTTTCATTCTCCATATTATGAAAAGGATTTTTGTTTCACTAAAATGTGTTTTGTAGTCCGGCAATGCAGATAACAGAAAGAGCAATGAAGGGGAAAGCATAAATGAAAGTGCGGTTTTAAGCCGATACATGTACTTTGTCTAAAACAAATTAAAGAATATATAAAATTATCTTAGATCTCGAAACGTTTTTGGCAATATAAAATTGAAATATGAAATGCAGCAAGGCAATTAAATTCATAACAACAAAAGAAAGGTTGGAATTAGACAACACTTTGGAAAAAGTAAGACATACAGATGCAGCCACTTTGGTTTGTCTGTTTGACACAGAATAACTAAACACAGATATCCCATTTATCTCATTTAACACAGAAAACTGCGTCACAACATCCCATCTAATTAAAGCATTCACCATTGTTCACAATGGTGCTTTGGTATGCTAATGGAAAGGTTAAATGCATTAAATGAGTTAAGATGACTTTAGATAACACAGTTTCTTCAATTAACCCTGAGTCATGACACATTTATCTCACAAATCCAAGTGGCTTCATCTGTAATTTGTTGGTTATGTAGAAGGTTATTAAAAGTATTCTATATATACTGCATCCATGGGTTTATAAAGCTCCTGCATAATCAGAGAGGGAAATTTAGAATAAAAAAAAGCACAATGAATACATAATTTAAAATAAAAAAAAAAATCTGATGGGATTTATATGTACAGTTTTCGTGTGGCTTGAAGCTGGAAGGCATGCTAATTATGATAATAATTATAGACAAGAGAGTCACGTTGGCAAAAACATTCCCTATTTTTCTTTAGGCTATATATAACAATAGAACTGGTTTGAAAAGGACATGGCATCAAAATATCACAAATTCCGTAATGGACTGCTTTATGGTCATTTGTAGGGTTTAAAATTAAGGGGCAGATTTATCAAGGGTCGAATTTCAAATTTGAAAAACTTTGGAATTTGATTCAAAAAGACCAACCGAAATTAAATTAAAGGGGTTATTTTTTGGCCGAATAGTTCAGTTTTTGATCGAATTTGAAACGTACGAATCAAAGTTTTTCCAAATTTTTTTTTAAATGTATTTATATTTATAAGTCCACCAATTGACTCCAAATAGGTACTAGGTGGTCCCTCATAGGCTAAAACAGCAATTTGGCAGGTTTTAGATGGTGAATGGTCAAAGTTGAATTTGTAAAGAGACAGTACATGACAAATTGTGAAATTCAAATATTCCCTAGTCGAAGTACACAAAAATTAGCTTGAAATTCAATTTTTTTTTCATTCTAATTTTTGATAAAACTGCCCCTAAATGTTAAAATGCTGTTTTCAAAAATACATACTATAATTTAAATATATCCTTTGCAAACCCAGTGGATTGTTTTTGCTGGACGAGATGTAAGTTATGTGTTTTTTATACGTTCATTTGTTGTAAGAAATGGTCATGAGTAAGGATGAGAAAACTTTTTCGACTGGTACAGAGTTCCAGAAAAACTCGTAGTTTCATCATCGCTAATTTTTCCTAGAATCTGAACTAGAATTATGCAAACCACCTTGGCAAAGGTCTGTTTTGCCAGCCCCCCCCCCCCAAAATAAATGTCCTTAAAATCCAAAACTTGCATTTGTTGCCCAGCCCCAAAAAATGAACATTTTAATCACAGTGTAATTTCACCTTCCCATTGATTTTTATGCATTTCATCAAAATTTTGCAACTTCGCAAATTTTTCAACTGTTTCCAACATATTTTTTGGCAAACAAAATGGGACAGTTTCACACACAACTAGCTACAGTATGAGCTAATTAAATGCAAACTGTTTACACAAACCAATAGCTGTGTATGATGTTTTACAAAGGAGAAACATAGGCAGATTCAATTTTCATGTCCACAATGCACAGATATTAGAACTCTACAATCAAATTTGAATTTGCTAAATTATTTTACTTTCTAGAGCCAACATGCAAGCAATAAACAAGTAAAAGGGTTTATATTTTGGGAGAGCATTCTGTAATAATTGACATGAGTAATAAGACACATTAGAGCGCAAGACTAATTTGATTCATGTTGCTCAGAACCGAAAGGGTGTTGCAAAGTGCTGGAGATAAAAATATGCCAATGAGGCTTTCATTTTGGAGCATCACTTAAATATGTTATCACTTTTGCATTCCAGTATATCAAGATAAAACTGTATGTGCAGTTAAACGGAGCTAACGATGGTCTTACTTAATTATAGTCCCCAATATAACACTTTGATGAGCCTGTGTCTGGTTGCATATTCTAAATGATATCATTACCTTTACAGTTTATAAATCACCATCTGGACATCCTTCTCTCTAGAAATGTCTTTGATTATTTCATTCTAGTGAAAGATATTGGCAATAAATTTTAATCAGCAGCAGGGTTAACCAACGACATTGATATATCGCTTCATTTGCAGTCCCAGCTAGTAACAACATTACCCTATCTGCATTTTAGTCACTTAATGGCACCAAATGTAATTTTAAGCTGTAGAATCTCACAAACAGATGAAAGGCTGACCCTGGATGGACTAACCTTGTTGGTATTTGAAAATGTTATTACATTTTATATGCATTATAGCAATAAAATACATTCTACTCTATTTTGATGCTGTAGTTTCAATGATATTAAAACTTGCGAAAGGTGTGAAATTCAAAGAATTACAAATCGTGTTTAGGCATTTGACACCACAGACGGCATTGTCCCCTAATTCTCACAAGAAAGTCAAGTCAAATACTGTAGAGGCATGTCATGTAGGGTTGACAACTTTCTGTCTCTAGAACTTTAGGCAAGGGTGTGACATCAAAGGGACAGGTGATTTCAGTGGGTCGGAGGGGTGATATCAAGGGTGGGTTTGTGATGTAACTGGACGGAACTATGATGTGGTGATCAGCAATTGGCTTATTCAAGGAGAGCCCTGTCTGGATTTCCTAAAGTAATCAAAAACTACCTGCTCTTACTCTGTTTCCCTATCAGTATGGAGATTGTGATAGTTGATACCATCAGACTTGTGTCAGAAGTCTAGTACTGGTGCAGATGTTCATGTAAGTCAATAAATGTTCTAGTGCAAAGTCAGCTATGTCAGCACTGCATCTAGATTATATTTATGTATGAGGCCAATGTTCTGGACCTGATGGTTGATCCAGGTACCTGTTCCCATGAGTGTTTTTACTGCTGGATTCCTTGTAAAGAGACTTTAGCCTGTTTCCTGACCTCCTTTGTCACCTTTCATGGACGTTGCCTTGTTACCAGTTCCAGCAGACCTTACCTTTACTACATTGTGATCAGTGCTGGTCTTGCCTCTTTTACTTGTCTTATTTGTTACCTGTCTTGTCTGTTTGTTCCATTATATTATAAAGAATGAAGCCATTATAGAAACCAGTGCGACTTTATGACCCCCAATATTTTTGGACTCTAGAGAAAGCTAAGGTCCCGGGTTATATGCTGATCTCATCTTGTTATCTCATTCTGGCAGGAAGTCTCATTTCAACCTTAAGCTGGAGAGACAGATAGAATAAAATAAGAAACACAGATGAAAAATCCATCAGGTAAAAACTACAGGAAGAAATTTAGATAAATTTAAAATAAACAAGAGAGAGGGAGGTAAAAACAGAGGAACAGACTTGTGTTTCTTATTCTCCAGTTTTTCAGACTCCATGATAGAATTGATAGAAATACAACATAAAGTCAACAACCAGTCATCCATCATGTTATGTGATTGCATTACTAGAAAGAAATCAAGCTTATAGTAGATGTGACCTGAATCAACACCTGTTCCACACAATCAGATTTGGACAGACGAAAGGTCATACAACATAATTTCTCTTGTGGACATTATAGATGGAATGTGGGTTTCACCTGCTGAAATAGCAACTATGAATGCATTTATTTACTTACTGTCAAGCTTTGGGAAAGTATATGAATCTAGAATCAAAACCAAGGCTAATCGTTTTAGCTGTTGTTGTGAAACTATAACCTCATTAGACCCATTTAACTCTTGAAGTGCTGTAGATCTTACACTGTAAAATGTTGAGCGAAGATCCTTGTTACAGTACACTGAGTACCAGAGGGGCATTTTAAAAATAAAATCCATATTTGATAAATATTATGAATCCATACTCAATAAATATTAAAATCATGGAGCACACATGCAGAACACACTTGACGTGCTTTGTGGCTATCGCCACTTCCTCAAATGCAATCTGTCTACTAATCCACATCAAAAATGTTATCTAAAAGGAGTGTAGGAAACACCCTCCTAAAAAAATAACCATTGCCAGACTAGACACATTTGTACTACAAAAGAAATACAAGTAGAGGGCATACCCACCTCTAAATTATTCATGTATAATTGATCCATAACCCTTACATTTGTATGTTTTATACAATATTTGTCCCTAAAAAAGGGATGAATGTTCATAATGACACCAGGAATATAACTCAGTGTGAGTGTGGCTGTATCCTAGATTATATTGTTCCTGGGTTATGTGTGAACCTATTGAGAAAACATATTGACTAGAAGTTTGTGGTTCCAGACTGAGGATAGTACTCAAAGAGTTAAAAGATTGTCTAAATGTTATATACAGGTATGGGACCTGTTATCCAGAATGCTCGGGACCTGGGGGTTTCCGGATAACAGATCTTTCCGTAATTTGGGTCTTCATGACTTAAGTCTACTAGAAATTCATTTAAACATTAAATAAACCCAATAGGCTGGTTTTGCTTCCAATAAGCATTAATGATATCTTCGTTTGGATCAAGTACAAGCTACTGTTTTATTATTATGGAGAAAAAGGAAATCATTTTAAAAAATTTGGATTATTTGGATAAAATGGAGTCTATGGGAGACAGCCATTCTGTAATTCGGAGCTTTCTGGATATCGGGTTTCCGGATAAGGGATCCTATACCTGTACTCATATTCAAATTCTACAATATGTTTATGTGGGGCTAATAATTTCATTATGCACCTTCTAGTGACTATAACCTAAAAACTGACACTCTTCTAGGGTATGTGAATGTTCTGTGCTAAGATGGTAGGCTTCCCACTCCTAATTTTCATAAACCATACACTATCCCATTCTTTTTAAGATTATATAATCAAATAATCCAAATTTCTAAAGAGTATTTCTTTATTTCTCTATAATAATACAACAGTAACTTGTACTTGATCCCAAATAAGATATAATTAATCCTTATTAGAAGCAAAACCAGCCTATTGAGTTTATTTAATGTTTACATGATTTTATGGTAGTCTTAAAGTGTAAAGATCCAAATTACAGAAAGACCCATTATCTGGAAAGCCCCAGGTCCCGAGCATTCTGGATAATAGGTCCCATACCTGTACTAAATACTTATTCTAGGGTTCCGTAATCTCCTAAATACAGTAGACAGACTTACAGAGAACATTTTAGGAAATCTGTTTATTGTCACGTGCATATACTTTATTTCCCTTTAAATAAGGTAATTACTTAAATTGAAATAATAAAAATGTAAGCTAAATCTCTTTCAGCACTAAGCAAGAAATTTGTTGCACCATTACCAAATGTTTTCCTACAGTAGCATTATTTCCCAAGACAAACATTTCCAGAAAGAAAAATATTTTAAGATGCTACTTTTACTGTGGGCACAGCTGAAAGCCTGATGAACACCAGAAGCCTGTCAGCTTAGATTATGTTCTTTATATCAGGGGAGCAAAAAAAACTGCACATTTTCCCATAACATAAAACGAAAAGAAAAACAGAAGAGAAAACTGATAAAGTAGCGTGATTCTGGACTCCTTTCAAGTTAACTGTTGGAACCCTCTTTATGTAATCTGCTCTGAAACGATACTTTGTGCTCTGTCTATAAACATGTTACATTTTCCTGTGCTTAATCAAAATATTTATATGGCATACACTGAAGCTATTAGATTTCAATTTACTGTTATTTAAGGTCAACTTTTAAAAAGTCTTGGTTGGCAGCGACGGTTCATAAACTCTCACATGAACAAAAGAGCTCCTGGATGGAACTAGCTATCAAAATGCTGATTGTATTGACCAAAAAAGTGTGTAATCTTTCACATCATCGTTTATTTATCTTGAAATTAACTATAATCATGATATAATGATATAACACAAGAAGCCACAGGTGCTTTATTTCAGAATTTGTTAAGTTTTAGAATATTTTAATAGCTTTTTATGCAGCTCTGAACCAAGACAGGGTCAAGGTAGGATCTCTGAGCCAAGAGTTCCTGGATCTAATAGCTCCGTGCCTAACCCATAAATAAGACATGTGAAAGAGAACCAGCTTTGTTACAATCTACAGTATATAGCAGTATAGAGTATGTAGCAAATGATAAGTATAACCAGTTAGGTTAGGTAAACTTGTATATGTAAGCCTTGCCATGACCATTTTATGGACATATGGGATAGGGTTCCCCTTTTGGAATGCTATTCAGTCAACACAGAGGGCTTCCTGCAATTCCATCCATCTTCTCCAGCAGTGTCAGGAGGTCAGTTAAGAGCAGATAACCAAAAATGTGCACCTGCTTCCCAGGACTCTCTACCCAACTGAACACCACAAGTGCCTTTTTGCTTTTTAACCTAGGGGATTTAACACCAACCCCTAATGCTAATCTATGACAATAACTAAGCATAGGCAAGGCAGGTGGAATTGTTCATTTGGCTGGCCCCTTATATAGTTATCCTACTTTTACCTGATCTTCCCTTTTCCTGCACCTCTTCCCATCCAGATTCTTTCACTTCTCTCCACTCATCTTGTCCCAAGAAAACCCCACCAGTCCTTTACCTACCACGACCCTTTATTTCCCAGGTAAGGCTTTTTCCTTTAGCTTTTCAATTCCAGTACCTACCAACTGCCACCTAGGTTCTAGAGTTATGGACCTCAGCAACAAGGTAGCCAAAGAAAAATGAACAGGAGAAATAATATAATATAACATTGATATGGTACAGCAGCAGAACAGAATGCCCAATCCTTTGCGATAAAACATTAAAAATTAATAAAGTTAGCAGAAACGGAACCATGCCTAAATTACTTACACTAAGAACATAATAAGGTGAAATCCATCTTTATGTGCATGTTAAAAAATATATGAACCAGGCCCAGTTCTCTTGGCAAATAGACTTAAAGCTTGTAAAGCTGTTTATTCTGAGTCTCTGTTTAATTTGTTCTGTTTTTTTTTTTTTGGTTTACAGGACTATCTGACCTGCAGTCCTTTCATTTGTGCATGAGTAAGTGAGCCCAGACAGCTTTACAGGTCGAGAATGTTCCCTTAACATGCTTTTTTTCAAGTTAAGAACAAATTGGATTTTTTACAGGTGCCTGATTTGCTAGTTGTTATAAATACGACCTGCTTTTATTTGAAGTGTCCTGTTGCAACACACACACAGTCTGCAACATTCCCCTGAGGCACATATACAATATGAGCCACATCACTAAAAAATGTGCTGACCTTGTTACAAAGTCCAACGGCTGCAGTGTTGAACTGGGGTCTGTTTTTGTCTCCATATGGTCCTACTCAAACTCTCCTCTGATTCTCACTCAGCAGATAATTAAATCTTTCTTTTTCTTTTTATCTTCTTCTCAGCTCCTAGTTATGAAGCAGATAAAAAATATGTGTATGTCATGTATATACAATAGTAATGAGTTGAATTGGGGAAATTATTATTGAGAAGGGAATGGTACAGTTTAGATAATTAGAGCATGATGTAATGGCATCCCTTATATCTACAGTAAATTAGCAAGACCTACATGAAATAGGTGTCACAGCTAATAATGCAGTACCCCAATAATCATAAGGATTTATTTAGGAATGCAAGAGAAATGTGCATAATGCAATATTGACCCAAAATCTAAATTTTTCTCTGTAATAGAGCATTTTTCATAATTCCACTCAAGAAGCATCTGCATCTGGAGCAATTGCACCCAATGAGTCAAAACAGACACAATGCAGTAGCATTTTGACACAAACTGGGTGCATCTAGCAATATTAGAGTGGTGGTTGCATTACTTCTAGAGCACATTCAATGACGTTTGCTTCCAGTTCACTGGATGTAAGTCTTGTGTGTCTTTTGACATAAACCAGAGCTACCTTTGTACAATTGCCCACTATTCATCAGCAGATGCAGGAAGAACACAATGGCAACCACAGGAAAGTACAGGAACAAATGCCTCAATAAATGGATTCAATATGCGCTCTCCATTGCATCCATTTTATACTACCAGCAATTGCAGTTGTGTTGATTAATGACCCTTTGGGGCAGATTTATCAAGGGTCGAAGTGAATTTGAGGGAATTTTCGAAGTAAAAAAAAAATTGAAATAATTTTTTGGATACTTCGACCATCGAATAGGATACTACGACTTCGAATTCAATTCGAAGTAAAATAGTTTGAATATTCGGCCATTCGATAATGTCTCTTTAAAAAAACTTCAACTTCAATTCAATTAAACCTGCTGAAGTGCTATGTTAGCCTATGGGGACCTTGTAGAGCAGTTTTTTGAAGTCGAAGAAAAATCGTTCGATCGATCGCTGAAATCCTTCGAATCGTTCGATTCGAAGGATTTCATCGTTCGATTTTACTTCGACCGCAGAATAGCCAAATTCGATGAAAAAAAGTTTGAATTCAATATTCGAATTCGAAGTATTTTAATTTGACGGTTGAATTTCGAAGTGTTTTTAACTTTGAAATTCAACCCTTGATAAATCTGCCCCTTATAGTCTCAGAGTCAATGTACTCCTTCAACTTCAACCCTTTTCTAATACACGTTCATCCAGGTGAATGCAAGCAAAACATGAAGCAGCTCAGATGCCAGGAAACCCTCAAATAAATATATAACAAATCACAATTTAAAACTCAGTAGAGGTTTCACCCACTTATTTTAGTAGAGAACACAGGAGGTGCCATGCTAATTCTTCTCTTTACCTGTACTGTAGTTCGGATTTGCCACAATCCTCTTTGTAAATAAATATTCCTTAGGATACAAGGAGTCCTTGGATTACATACACCTGACATTTATACAATGCATATTTACAGACGGGGCTACTACAGTAATGTACTGTGGTTTGCTTGAATTTTATTAGCATTTAACTTTATGAAACCACCCCCCAATCCCCACTGGCATGTGTTGTCTACAGCAGAGCACAGAAAGGTAAAAGTAAATGTTATATTAAGCCAAACATCTGTCTTGTTGAATTTAATAAGTAAATGTATATGTTATAACTTAAATCCAAATTCAATTTCAGAACAAACCTACAGACCCTATCTCGTACATAACCCGGGGACTGCCTGCATATACAACACACTTTTATTTAAATTAAAAGGATGAACATTTTAAAACAAAGTACACTGTATACTAGCAAGAAAATGTAGCAGCATTTGTGCAGCTTATGCCAAATTCGAAGCACATTTGCTTTACTACATCCGTCTAGGTCAAGCCGTATTTGTTGTTAATTTATCATGCAGCAGGCCCTCAGGTCACTTTTTTTTTAGGCTGTAAATCATGTTTATTTATACAGCACTAGCTAATACTATCCAGGCTTTAACTTTGCTTACTTGTTTTTAATTGCAAGAAACATTAATATTTTGCACTTCAGCCATATATTTAATTACATATAAATATAACCTATTCAGTGATGAGGAGAAAAAATAAACCTTATGTGTAACTAATATTATTCATTAATTCATTAATGAATGAACACCATAGTAAGCATAGGTAGCTAGTGGTAAGATATTATTACTACTGGGGGGATGAAACAGTACAATATGCAAACTGACGGGTTAAAAATCAGCTTTTAATGAAACAGCAGTGATTAAAGATAATGTAAATAATTAAAGTGGAACAGCTGTTGAAAACGAGTCCAACATTTGGCTGAAGGAGGTAAGAAAACAGAGGAATGGAAGGTTGAGCCTGGTTCCCTTATAATAAAAATAAATTAACTTGACCAGACAATGATACTATGGTTACTCACATAATAGATCCATGTAGAACCATGACAGTAAGGTGGCTCCATTCAGTCTTTTTAGCATGTTTAGAGCATTTATTAGTAATATTGATTGGCTAAATATTGTAGTAGAGTGTGCTTGGTCATTGCCTGGCTACATAGTGCCCATGTGATCCAGGCATTCAGCCTGACTTTAAAGAGACATAAGTGGTCAGGTTTAGGGTCGCTGTGGAAGTAATTAAAATACAGTTGTCAATGTAAATGTTATACAAATGTATATTTGGACTTTTCAATTATTAGCGGGTCAAGAGATTGATTAAAAAATGGAGAAGGAAAGTTTTCTATAAAACCTAAATGCTACTGAGGCCAATGCCTATTGCCCAATTGTAGCTCCATGTTACCTTGTTCCTAAGAGCACTGATGATATTGAATCTCAGTTTTGGCCTGTTTTCTTAACATTGTCACCTGAACTTTGCTTGTTCTGAGCTGTGCCTGGACTTCCTCTCCTTTCCAAACCAAACTGCTTTTATTATCTCAGAAACAATTCTGTCACAGTCGGCACCCTAAACCAGAACAAGTGCCAAGCTCCCTGGTCTCGGCTCAGCTTCAACAGTAGTGTACTACTCAGATGCCACCTGGACTTTTCGAGAGGAGCAAGGCGAGGAGTTCTGGCAAGCAAAGGGGCACGACTGTTGTTAAAGTCAGTTAGGCCGAAGGTCACGGTACAACAGGATAAGACAGATTCGTGGTCAGACTGGCCGGGTCGAGGCAAGCAGATAGCTAGAATCAGCAGGCAGGCAAGGGTCAAAACCGGGTAAACAATCAGATGGGATGAGGCAGAATTGGAGTCAAATAACAGGCAGAGGTCAAACCAGAACGTCAATCAGGAGAGTTAAGCAGAATCAAGGTCGGTTTCAGGCAAGGGTCAGGTTCCAGATATCAGGGTAGTCAAAAAGCCAGGCAGGGTCAAACACAGAAATCAGACAGACTAGAAGCTTTTCAGCACAAGGCACCAGGAATAAAACCTATCACGGGCAATGACATAGGAAAAAATGTCCCTTTAAATACTATTTGAATTTCGCGCCATTGCGCACTGACGTAATCACGCCAGCACGCATGCGCATTAGGAAGCAGGCATTGAAGGAGCAGGGCGGCGTGGCATTGAATGTAAAACTTTGCCATCTAAAAGCTCATGTAGAGTTCATATAAAAGTCAATGGGAGCTGTCTATGACCATTTCAAGGTGTTTTTTCAAAGCAAGTTTTTAGTATTTTTCAACGCATTGAATATGCTAACTATAGTAAACAAATGTTTCTATCATATTTTTTATATCAGATTTTTTTTAAAAAACAAGCAAGCATTTGATTTTTTATTTTAAATCAGAATTTAATCAAAGCAGAAAAAAAAAATACTTATATAAATAAGCCCACAAATAATAATAATCATGTATTTTTCATTCTATCCATTGAAAATAATCCCACGGGTTACCATAGGATAAATCAGTTGTGAAATATACAGATAGAGAAGACTTTAATATTCATTATGCTCCAGAACAACATTCATTAATGTATTTTAATGGATGAATTGAGTGGAGTATGTAATTTGTTTCAAATATTTCATACTGATTTTTTTCAGCATTTGTACCATTTTGCATCTAGGGGAGCCATTTTTTCCAGTACCCTATGCTCCATCTGTTCATGCTTTCCCTTGAACGTTAGAGCGTCTGTGACTTCTAGAGCAGAGAACATGTGGCCATCCAAAAGATGTAAATAAAAAAAATCATAAATTCAGGATCTGTTTTAATATATCAATTATATTTCTATGGGTAAACATTTCTCATTTTTGTTTATCCAAGTGGCAGCAACTATTGAAAACAAGGTACACCTGTAATTACCACCCCAGCCTGAATATATTTTAGTATAACAGAATTCCTTTGTTTTGATAAATTGGATTTGTTGCCTGATCCTCATAACAATTTCAGGATTGGACTTGGGGGGACATGAGGGGTCAAATATACTTATTTTGTTGTGTTTGTGCTTCTCAGTGTAGAGAAATTCTGATTAGTAATAAGCTTGCTATTGATTTGCCGGTCATGTTTTTAACCACCAGGAAACTCAAAATTTTATCCTGACTGCCAAGTGGTATGAGCCACCTGACTAATCAATTTCCACAAACATAAAACCAATGTCAGATTTAATGATGGTGATAAAGGGCAAGAAAACATTCATAAATCTCAAACGTTCTTTTTTGCATCTGCAGTGATTTACTTTACCCTCTTTGTCTTTCTGCTTAGCTTTGAGTAATTGTCTGCATACACAGATTTTCTGAATTTTGCTTCGGTTGAGTCTGTTTAATCATGTAATGAGAAAGGTATGTTTTGTTAGTTTAATTAAAAGCAAGGTGATATATGAATGATGTGTAAAAATAGTAAAGCATCATACATAAACGAGCACTGAACACGTAATATGTTTTAAATTAATGTCAGAGTCTTCTTATGATAATACTATAATGAGGGTCTAAGCATTAGGGCTTAGAAGAATAAGACTACAGTACCTCTCCACCTGGAAACACACAAGCAAACCAAGGCCTCTTGCCATGCAAGGCACAGCAGGGTTTACAAGCCCTTTAGTCAGAGTCAAGGCAGAGATCAGGGCAGGCTCACAGGCCAAAAGTAAAATAGGAGCAACAAGATGTACAGAGGCATACATGCACAGGCTGTGTGGACTTATGAACAATCACTTAGTACTGGTTGTTAGTGATTGGAAAATGTTTTCTCCAGGCACAAATTTGCTGCTGGCGAATACATTTGCGAAATTGCCGTGGAAAATTGTTTTGACGCCGGCCACAATTTTGATGCTGGTGACAAACTGACAATTAAATGCATGCCCATTGAATTTAATGCACGTCGAATTGTCGCCGATTTTGATGCCCGCGAATTGATGCCAGTATCAAAATTCTAATTTCACAGGACAAATTCACCCATCACTACTGGACGTCAGTGATCTGAAAGCTTGCACCGCTCATGGACCTCTGCTCTGATCTTGCCTGAAGTCCAGATTGGTTACAGATACCCCACCAACCAGACTAGAACAATCACTGCACAGATTTATCATTACAGGTGCAAATGGAGTGCTAGGTTTGGAGTGAAGCTTAGGTATCTACCTACCACCACTTCCATGATGCCTTGTTGCCTGTTCTTTGATTTCTGTTGCTCAGCAGTGAACTGCATCCTGAAGATTGCCAGCCTTGACCTTTATCTAAACTTTTTTTTTGCCACCATTTTTTGCCACCATTTTTTGTCACCATTTTGGACTTTGGGCATCTTCTTGTTTGTTTTGCCTGTCCTACCTACTTCTAAATAAAAAAAAAGCTGTCCTGTCTGAAGCTGTCCATACACGTACCAATAATATTGCCCAGTTCATGATGCATTGGCAGATGAGGAACCAAAGTGAAAGAACATCTTTTCTTTGTTTTCTGCTGTTTCTGTTGTTTTCACACTCTGCACAAAGGATCAGATTAACAGGAAGGTGGTTACACAATGTGTGTTCCCTATTACATCTTTGTTCATTTGGTCCAAGGGCATAAAGTTTACATTATTAACCTGTATATTGAGCTCAGTACCAGTCTTTTTGGCTTGAATGGAAAAAATATCACTGGTGCCTCCAGAAATGTAGCCAACAAATTAGCATAAGCAGTTTTCATGCCATGACACAGTGGTAGTCACTGTGTATAGTTATGTAGAATGTTGTACTTAGAATATACATTGATTGCTTTGTTGTTGGATTGCACCAGGCCACACTGGGAGGGGCACAGCTAAGCGCACAGGGACAGCTTAGGTGTAGGTTTAGTAATTCAGTAATGAATCATTAATAAATCAGCCGTACTACACATGAAATACAAATCAATTAAATAAAAGAAGTAAAAGTCATACACAAGTGTTTCATCAGAACTCTGATACCTGTCTACTCAACTAATCATATATATTTTATTTTCGTGGATATTTATATTTTTATGGTAGCGTTGGTAGTGTCCCCTGAAAATATAAACTTCAAGATGTTAATGTTAATTTAATGCTTTAAATCTGTAAAAACAATAATTGCACAGGGTTTATTACAACAAACATCCTCATTTCCCTAAAGGCCGTTGCAGTCAAGCAATTTTCTGTTGACTGCAATAAACTGTTAATAGCATTCAATGATTTGTCATGGTCTGTAATAAAACTGCCATTTTTGTTTTGTAATGAGCCTTTAAATGAAAAATATGCAAGTTGTTGAAGGTGGCATTAGCAATAGTGCTGTGATATAAAGCATTGCTATAAAATGGGTCGGGGAGGATGTCTTAATTGGCTTTATTGTGTTGAATATTTGGTTGATTTAACACAATCAGGTGACATTGCTAGGAATTAAAATGCAATACAGTAATGATTAGACAAATTAGGGTACTCACTGGAGCTCAGGCAGGTTAATAATAATGCTACTTCAATGGGCGCCTTTAGTTCAATGTTATAGAACTCATCTGTGACGTCTAATATTAGCTTCTGTCATAGCACACTCATAGAAGTTGTAAGTTAAGAAGGGCAGATTAGGAAAAGCAGTATTTGGCTCCAACCAAGGAGAAGTTGTGTGGAATTAGTGCTCCATTGTGTCCCCTGCCTAATTGTATGAACCATAAACTGGAAATGGTCTCAGCATTGTTTTATCCCTTGGAGGCATGCATATTTCCTTCACAAGATCTACCTCCCAAGAATATTGGTTCCTGAGCTGTTGTGAACTGCTCTACCCTTGCCATACACTCGCTCATGCTCACCATTTGTTGTACTCAGAAAGTGTCTTTACTTTTGTTCATTAAACTGAAAAATAAAAGGATATTAGATGTCATAGCGGAGTATCATGACTATATGAAGGTGAAAGGTTGCAGTTTGTTTGCTTTTATGCAAATCATTGAAATCCAAAGTAACTTATAATAGCTTCAATTTTTAAAAAACAGGGTATATACATTGTTTAAATTTGCACCAGAGAACAAACATATATGATGTAATGAAACATGCCAATAAAATAACAAATTGGGTTACACGATCATCATTACATCAATAAGCTATTATACATAGCACCATGCCACCATGTTTACATATAGCCATATAGCATAGAAGCTGTCCTTTTGCTTGGTAATTTTAAAGGAGAAGGAAAGTCATATCCCACTTGAGGGTGCCAAATGTTAGGCACCCCTAAGTAAATGTAATTACTTACCTGAAGCCCCAGGCTGGTGCTCCTATCAGTAGAAAACTGAACCTGCCCGGGGTTATACCAGTGAGTACCGCTGAGAGATCCTTTTCCAATTTCTTCTTGCGCCTGAGCAAAAAGCAGTTATTTAATGAAAAAATCGGCTATTTCGTTCTACTGCGCATGTCTCTGCCCCAGGAAATTTGAAGAAAGAAAAAGCAGGAAGAGGATCGCTCCATGGTGCTCGCTGGAATTACCCCCGGTCCATTTACGTTTTCTGCTGATACTGTAAGTGCACCAGACGGTCTTTCAGGTAAGTAAAAAGTAAATACAATCACTTGAGGGTAACTTGAGACGCCTCTGAGGAAGCTGGTAACACCCAGCGAAACGCGTTAGGCATAGTTTGGGGGACACAACAACCTAGACCAAGGCACCTGGAGTGAGCAGACAAGAATTTTGGAGCGAGCTGGCAGGACTGCCCCTGGGGACCCCAGAAAAACTGTTTTTTGGACTCAATGCGCAAAAACCCGCAAGGGAAATGTGAGTGTGAATTTTAATTGCTTTTAATTATGTTTTAAATAAACGGTGTTACACTATCATCGGTTTGTATTCCTACTTTGGGAACTTGGAAGGAGTTGAACGCTGGAGGAGAAACCTGAGAGAGCTTCATGTTAAACGCATCATACTACGGCAGTGGTTTGTAAGTAGGCATTTTATATAGAAGGTGGAGGCATCTGCATCCCTGGAACATATCCCATTTTCACAGGAAAAGCACTCTTCCGCCCCTCTGTTCACCTGTATTGCCACTTTTACTTATTAATAGCCACCCGAAGGAGAAGGGGAAAACACATCCACTTAACATCCAGTGCATGCACGGGGTGATATTTTATATTGCAAACGTATTGCGCTATGTTTGTTTTCTATTTCTGTTGCCACAGGCGCTGATCGCTTCTT
This sequence comes from Xenopus laevis, assembly GCF_017654675.1. NCBI lineage: Eukaryota > Metazoa > Chordata > Amphibia > Anura > Pipidae > Xenopus > Xenopus laevis. The sequence continues at coordinate 10,250,188 of NC_054374.1, forward strand.
ATACGTATTCCCTCTTTGGGGGTTTATATATATTCGATTTTGGATTCATATACAGTTGAGAGACTGTGAAGGGGTCGGCAAGAAATAATCTAAGAGACTGACATTTTTTACTGGGCTGCATTTTGTAAGCTTTATTGTTTTTATAATCACTTGAGGGTGCCTAACATTTGGTACCCCAAATAGGATATGACTTTCCTTCTCCTTTAATTATATTAATTATGTGTGTAGAAAAAAGGGTTGAGGGACTGAAAAGTCCCTTTGTTCTAATCATCTTATACAGTATATACATATACAGTATATCAAATATACAAGTATGGAATCTGTTATCCGGAAACCAGTGATCCAGAAAGCTACGAATTACAGAAAAGCCATACACTCCATTATAATCTAAAAATAATATAAAAAATGGTTTCCCTTTTCTCTGTAATAATAAAACAGTACCTTGTACTTAATCCAAACTAAGATATAATTAAACCTTTTTGGAAACAAAACCAGCCTATTGGGTTTATTTAATGTTTACATGATTTTCTAGTAAGGTACAAAGATCCAAGTTATGGAAAGACCCGTTATCTGGAAAACACCAGGTCCCGAGTATTCTGGATAACAGGTAAAATGATCTTGCCTGGAAACCATTCAAATGATATACCAATAGATTATGACTATGATTATAACTGTATATATTCAGCTGTAGAAAAATGCTACAAAAGACCTACAGTATCTATAGGTATAGTATAGGGTATCTGAAGGCCAACCCATCTGAAGATGGCCTGTTTAGCAATTCCATAAAATACCAAACAAACAAGAAAGGATATGGAATTAGAACATTATTATAGAGGTATATCCTAATTTCTCCATCAAGAAGAGCAATGTCTCATGTTGTACTACAGCAGCAGGAATAAGTGCCATTAAAGTACTCTTTTTTGTTAAAGGGATACTGTCATGGGAAAAAAAAATTTTTTTTTTTCAAAATGAATCAGTTAATAGTGCTGCTCCAGCACAATTCTGCACTGAAATCCATTTCTCAAACGAGCAAACAGATTTTTTTTATATTCAATTTTGAAATCTGACATGGGGCTAGACATATTGCCAATTTCCCAGCTGCCCCTAGTCATGTGACTTGTGCTCTGATAAACTTCAATCAGTCTTTACTGCTGTACTGCAAGTTGGAGTTATATCACCCCCCTCCCTTCCCCCCCCCAGCAGCCAAACAAAAGAACAATGGGAAGGTAACCAGATAGCAGCTCCCTAACACAAGATAACAGCTGCCTGGTAGATCTAAGAACAGCACTCAATAGTAAAAACCCATGTCCCACTGAGACACATTCAGTTACATTGAGAAGGAAAAACAGCAGCCTGCCAGAAAGCATTTCTCTCCAAAAGTGCAGACACAAGTCACATGACCAGGGGTAGCTGGGAAATTGACAAAATGTCTAGCCCCGTGTCAGATTTCAAAATTGAATATAAAAAAAATCTGTTTGCTCTTTTGAGAAATGGATTTCAGGGCAGAATTCTGTTGGAGCAGCACCATTAACTGATTCATTTTGAAAAAAATGACAGTATCCCTTTCATGTTAATGACATAATGTGCAAATTGTAAAGGTATTTTCATCAATTATCGTATTTCCAAATAGAAAGGTAAATTAAAACATAGCCATCCCAAAATGGAGGCCTCTAACAAAGTAGACGCCATCCAATTCTAAAAAGTTTAGAGATTTGAGCATATTTTAATGGATATTTATCATTTCTGAGTATGTTAACGAGGATATATGCCTTTGAAGCAGATTTCATTGTAACATTATCCAGCCTGAATCTCAGTCATCCACTGACATGCCAATAATTTGGATGGTTGACTTGAAAGCTTGACAACTCAGTCATCTTAATTACTTGGGTGACACAAAATGCCTAAGACTCTGAGTTGATTGCATTTCAGAGATCCAGGCATCATATTGACTGGTCACGTGCTACTTTTTAAGGCTCTACTCACTAGAGGGTTTGTACTCCCTTGGTGAACCTAACTTAAAAAAAAAAATTCAAATACGTGAATTTGGGTAGTGTAGCAGAAAATTGGGAACTTGTTGAGAAAAACGGTTGAAATGTTAGACAATGGATAAGAGTAAGAAATATTCAATGGACGTTAATTTTTATATTTAATACTAAATGCAGAGCACAAATCACATTATACAATTAACTACATTTGCTTTGCTTTTTTTGAATTTATATTGTCTGATAACGTTATAAGAAAAATAAAATGGCTTTAAAAATATCACAACGAAAGTAAGAGATGGATTGATAAATATCCCCACAAAAAAGGTGATGGAAGAAAGTGTTGAAATTACATTTAGCCCACAGAAAAAATAATTTGTTCAGCTTCATAAAGTAAAACAATAACAAGTAATACAATTTGTTTCCAGCTTGGGGCTTAATAGGAGGCTAATGCCAAAGATGCCCAAGGTTACCTCTGGGGAGGCCGTGCTCAGTTGCTATTTTGATCGATTATTTATACTTTTTTTTCCTGTTGGTTCATGACCTGTCTCATGTTCCCATTCCACATTCTTATCTTTATTTTCATATACTGATATAGATCTTATCTACAGTTTAAGTATAAAAAAACAGTATAAATAAAGTAGGATCTGGCAGTTGATAAATAATTATGAATTTAATACTTTTACAAATTTTTGTTGACTTCTGCTTTTATTTTCAGTGGTTAATATCTATTATTATTAACATGTATTTATATAGCGCCAACATATAGCGTAGCACTATCTATCTATGCTATAATTGTATTATTTTCCCACTATTTTTCCTTTCCATTTTTGTAAATAAACATGTTTGTGTTTGTTATTACTCACCATGTCAACATTTCTCTTCAAAAATAAGAACTTGTCTCCGGAATGGTTGATAATGCCGTTTAATAATTGTAGATGGGAATTTGTCATAAAAGAAACATCTGGAACTGAGTGGTGGAAAGTATGTTCTAATACAGGTATGGGACCTGTTATCCAGAATGCTCGGGACCTGGGGTTTTCCGGATAACGGATCTTTCTGTAATTTGGGTCTAAATGCCTTAAGTCTACTAGAAATTCATTTAAACATTAAATAAACCCAATAGGCTGGTTTTGCTTCCAATAAGGATTAATTATATCTTTGTTGGGATCAAGTACAAGCTACTGTTTTATTATTACAGAGAAAAAGGAAATCATTTTTAAAAATTTGGATTATTTGGATAAAATGGAGTCTATGGGAGACAGCCATTCTGTAATTCGGAGCTTTCTGGATATCGGGTTTCCGGATAAGGGATCCTATACCTGTATTAATATTTATGCCCCTTAAATAACCACTTCAGGCTACCCTGTCTTTATCATTTAGAAACATATGTCATAACCAACAAGGAGCACAGAAGAATGTTAGTTTCTGTAAGGCTTATGGAAAAGTAGAATTCCTTAAAATTCTTTCTCATTCTTTGTCGGGGACCTTATGGCACACCATAACATTCTTCCTCCCCTTTACATTACTATCACAGTAATACTGCTATTTACCGGTTGATTATATCCTCTGGCAAGATTCAGGAATGTGTCTAGTTCCCTGCTGCAAACTAATCAGCTTTTGAAATTAGTTATTGATCTTAAGCCCATTGTAGAGGACAAATTTAGTGGCTGCTTCATTGAGTACCAGAAATGACACTATTTGTGTGTACCGCCCAGAAAAAAAAAATCAAAATACCCAAGAGATTCAAACACACGGACCGAATATACACTTATTTAACAGTGAGTAATGAAAGGCAGGAATACATAGTAAAGAACATATAAAACAGTTCAGTCATTTGATGAATACTTTGCCATCACTTGCTTTTGCAAGATATTTTTCTGCAGTTTTTTCCCCTCTGATAGGCATGTTGACAAGTGTCAGCCCATTTTTCCTGGACCCTTACAAAAAATCAATTTGAACTTCAGCATTAGCTGATTTGAGACAGATGATGATTTTATACCTTGTCTAAAAATTTATGGGGGAAACCATGTAGGAAATTCCTAAATCAAGTTGGCAATTTTGACTGACATGTTATAAAATCACAATCAGTCTAATTGTTACCGTTGGATTATTTAAGGGCAATATCTTTTTTTTCTGATTAAGACAAAGACAGGTCAATAGTCTGTAATCTGTAATAAATATTGGTTATATATACATCTTAGAAAAACACCTAGATGTGTTATGTAATAAATGGCCTACAACAATAAGAAGAACAAAGTCTTTTGGGATTGATATTTTATTCATGAAAAGATTAACAAACTACATTAACTACTGCGACAAATGGATAGTTTCTGTCTAGCTGCTCTTAGAACTTGTATTGTCCTTCTATTAGGAGATAAAATATTGGAAAATGTAGCCTCCTCAACAAAGGACACGTGGATACCAAACTTTGGCTTTAATGTTCTTTAGAGATGAGTCAGGGTATCTTTCCTTACCAGATGGTGGCACCATTTTCACCACTTGCAAATGGAGGCAAGATGGCCTCAGAGTTCCTCTCAAGAATATTACCCAGACTAGTAAACTTTTAAGGCATTGTGTATTTTAGTTTAATATTTACATTATAAATTTGCACCTCCCATGCCTTTTGGTTTCCTTATTATTTAGCATAATAGGGTTGCAGATAAATGGAAAGATTGAACTTTATAGAATGGCTGAATGTAAAGTCATGTTTAGGGCTAGTTTTGTAGAAAAAAACACAAAAAAAAGATGTTCCTGTCCCCTTCGGTATCTGAGATGCTCTTTTGGAGGAAAACATAATACATATTTTATTCTGTAACAATTGTCAGTATACTCAACAGGGATATGCAACCTCCGGTCCTCCTGCTGTTGCATTGCAACTCTCATAATCTGTGATTTAGCTCATCCACCAGCCTTGTTGCATTACCAGCAACCGCCCACCCCCTATTCTCTAATTCTGCCTCTATTACTATTCATTATTATTTAAAGATAAATATTGCAACACCTGCGGTTCTTTGATTGAATTTTCATACAGGAATGGCTAAATCAGCATAATGGTATATTAACCATAAATTATGGAAATTCTATTAGTTCTAATGATTTTAGTAGTGTAATGATAGGTAATGGCTCTGAATGCTAAGCAAACCATTTTCTGATCATTGACTAGCACATATTCATATTCATTATCTAAACACATTTCTTGTGGTTTGACCTAACACTGTCAGCATATTCTCAGCTATCATTATTATTATTATTTTGTTATGTTGTATGGGCATACCACACAGAGCAAAACAGAAATGAATCATCATTTTCACACATCTGTGTACACAAAAATATATACTGTACATAGTAGGTTGAATTTTGACCTGCAAGGTTAAGTTTGGATTATCTCAGGGATATTAGAGCACCCATAGGAAATAAGGGAATAACTTCCAAAATCTACTTTCTTTTATGGTGTTGACTTGTATATGAAAAGGAGCACAATAAAATAATTCTAGGAGTCCATGGTATAACTGTTATTCAATATTCTGGAATAGAATATTTATCAAAGTCCAAATTTATCTCAAAATTTTCTGAACAAACTGAAAAACTGAAAATCCGCACGGGTTTTTTTCGCCTTATTTATTTATCCACTTTTCAGAAAAAATTTTTTTGGGGGAAAAAAAACTGGAAAAATCGTGAAAAATATGAATTGTATGAATCTTTCAGATTTTCCACCCAAAAACTCAGTTTTTTCAGATTTTTACCGAAAAACACAAAATCTTCAAATTATTGCACGAAACCCAGAGCAGATTAAAATAGCTTTGGGACTTCTCCCACTGACTAGTGATGGGCAAATCTGTGCAAAAAATGCTTGAAACACATTTAAGTAAATGGGCATCAAAATTATTTTTTTTCTTAGATGCGGCAGGATTTTTCGTCTGTGAATTGTCACAATAGTTTTGCGTTTGTTAGTTTGTTTGCGGCAAAATGCTGAATTTGCCGCAAATTAGTGTCTGGTGAATTTATTCACCCATCACTACCACTGACTTATATGCAACCTCGAGGGTCTGGATTTGAAATTTTTCCATCCTCGAGGTATAATAAATCCCGAAATATTTGTGTTTTTTTTTTCAACTAAAAACTTGGATTTTATACTAAAAAAACAAATTTTTGGGGTTTTTGGCATTCAGAGTTTAGTAAAGAACCCCATTAGTTTTATATATACTTTTTTTGCAACACATAACTTTAAAGAAAGGAAAATAACTTCTTTCCAAGGCAGAGAGCATATTCACATGGAAATATTTTTGATTATAAATTACTTGTAAGTGATAATTATTCCTGAGCCTTCAGCTAAGAAATATAAGATGCAAATTAAATAATTCAGTTCTTTATCTCATTAGATTAGATGCTCAGTCTATATCATTGTTATACTAAGACCTTGAATCCATACCTGTCATGCTATAATTAGGCATGTGGTCCTTTTTTTTATATAGTTATATTCAGCTCAAATAGAATTGCATGCAATAATGTATTAGAATAGTAAAACATAAATATATGTAAATCATTTCTATATACTGTATAAATACTTTGATCAAGTAAATAAATAAGCTAATCAATTATATTCCCCAGAACACCACACACCCCAATCATTCACTGGAGAGGCAAGAATAATAATCCTCCTTCAGGAGGCCTACATAGTTGTGTGCCATATGTTTCATTAAGGGGTTACAAGCTTTTTGCTGAATTATACATAAAGCAGTGGGATGATAATACTTTGATATTTTCATGGTAAGTTTCCGTTCAGGATATAAGCAAACTGTGAAGCAGTTTGTGCTGCAGCTATGCCTTTACAAAGCAATGATGAGCTGAAACAACCATTGGTAAATATGTAGTCGCATATGATATTGGAGGGACATAGTTTGTGTCATGACAGCAATGGAACCTTAGGCAAGACTGAGACCACAAGAGGAGCTTTTCATAGCAGCAAAAATAAAGAACATTAATAAAATAACTATACATTTATCTTTTCTTCAGGAAACATTAAAAAGTATTGTACCTTTTAATATTCACCTCACTTGTGTAAGTAGCTGGACCTTTAGATAATAGTGATGAGAGAAACTGGAATGTTTCAGCAAACAAATTGTGAAAAAACAAAAATGTTGCCCTAATGCATCAGAATCAATGGGAAGGCAAAAACAAGTTGCGGTTAAGGCCTTTTTAGCTCTGCACTAGTCTATACATTGCCCTGCTCTGCAGTAGTCTATACATTGCCCTGCTCTGCACTAGTCTATACATTGCCCTGCTCTGCACTAGTCTATACATTGCCCTGCTCTGCACTAGTCTATACATTGCCCTGCTCTGCAGTAGTCTATACATTGCCCTGCTCTGCACTAGTCTATACATTGCCCTGCTCTGCAGTAGTCTATACATTGCCCTGCTCTGCACTAGTCTATACATTGCCCTGCTCTGCACTAGTCTATACATTCCAAGCTCCTTTCCACTATGCTACAACTGTTCTTCATAGAAAAAAAAGTTTCCAGTGTTGCCAATTTCTTCCTATTTTCAAATATTGACAGCACCAGTCATGGATTTCTTTGCTTAAAATGCCTTTATTGAGACATGGGCTCAGACTCTGATACAAGTGTATCGGGGTCTGAGCCCATGTCTCAATAAAGGCATTTTAAGCAAAGAAATCCATGACTGGTGCTGTCAAAATTTGAAAAATGCGAGTGAATGGATACATGGTGGAAACTTGTTCACCAAGCTCTAAGAATTGGGAGGCTACAGGTGCTGACTAAGAAACCTGCCAATTTCTTTCTAACATGACACCTTAGATGGCTTAGGAGTGGGCTCCAATCAAATTTGTGAAAGGGGTGGAAAATATTGACATCTATATGCAACAGAATGGATTTTTTTAGGCAAACCAGAACACAAAATTCTGGCATGGTTTCACCAGCATAAGAAGTTCAGCTGCAAATTTCTCTGTACTGGGCAAAGAAGTTTTCTCATCTCTATTAGACAGAAAAACATGTATTTAGTAAGCATGCTATGTAGGCATGTGTGTCTATTGCATGTTGCACCTATAGGAACTTGATATGGTGCTGCCAGGGACAAATTTCTAACCTGTGCACCTCTAGGTCAGTCTCAACCCACACCACCCAACTGTCAAATTTCTCCAGCCTTGCTCCCTCCCACACTCCCCAGTGCTGCTCCCTTTGGTAATTCTTCCCTCCTCTACAGACTGACCATGGAGGACATTGAAAAAATCTCCAGTGTTTCAAGTTCAGGATGCAACTGGATGACATGCCACCCTTTATTTTGGCCTTAGGGTCACTTGGATTGCAAGCCATAGACTGCTATATAAATGTACCACATAAATGTTATATAAATGTGTGTGGCACAAAACTGGTCCCAAACTGGCCTTTTTTCTTCTCATTGAACAGAGAAATAATTTATGAACACAAAACCTTTTTCTGTATTAGTGCAACTTGGTAGGAATTTGAAAATTATTAGTGAGTAGGAACCACCTGCCTTGATAAATCAGCCTCTAAATTTAACCTAAAAATATTCTTTGTTTTCATATTAAAATCATTTGGCAGCCTACCCTACAAATCCAGATTATAGCCCCCTCTCGTTCTAATATGCAAAGACTCATACCTATGAGAAAACTGACATGAGGGTCAAGGTGCTACTCATAAATCTTGCAAAACATTAAAGGTCTTGCACAATAAAAAAGTTCATTTTTCTAGGGCTCATCTGCAAGCCAAATGTCATCAGTCATGTGCACCTCAACTCTGTAGCACAGACTGAAAGGAAAGAGGGAGATTTTACATAACAGGTGGAAGTTGAAAGAAAATCATTTGAAATATATATTTTTCCCCAACAATCTAGCAATTAATCATATTTTGTACTGATCATTAATGTTAGTTTAATTATTATTTTAAATCATATAGAAATGTATTTACATTAGAATTTAAAACCATTCTTCTTCAATTGATCAAGCGTTTGTTTCAGCACAGAAAATAAATTGTCATTATTTAAAAACCAAGGTTTGATAAATCAGCCCCAGAGTCTGCTTAAGCGCCATCTAATGGCATGTATGGTGCTTCTCAAAATTGTAAAGGCAAAATTGACTTTAAATTACATTACATTATAGATGGACCTGGCAATCAAAAAGCACATCAAGCTTGAGTGCTCAGCATTATTGTTCTATTTAACCTTTATGTATTCCCTTTTCCATAAATAAATACAAAAGGTCTAAATAACATTGATTCAATACAACCCATATAAATGGTCATAACAAGTTACATTAAAGAGATACTGTCATGGGAAAAAATGCTTTTTTTCAAAACGCATCAGTTAATAGTGCTGCTTCAACAGAAATCTGCAGTAAAATCCATTTCTCAAAAGAGCAAACAGATTTTTTTATATTTAATTTTGAAATCTGACATGGGGCTAGACATATTGTCAGTTTCCCAGCTGCCTCCAGTCATGTGACTTGTGCTCTGATAAACTTCAGTCACTCTTTACTGCTGTACTGCAAGTTGGAGTGATATTACCCCCTCCCTTTCCCCCCCAGCAGCCAAACAAAAGAACAATGGGAAGGTAACCAGATAACAGCTCCCTAACACAAGATAACAGCTGCCTGGTAGATCTAAGAACAACACTCAATAGTAAAAACCCATGTCTCACTGAGAAACATTCAGTTACATTGAGAAGGAAAAACAGCAGCCTGCCAGAAAGCAGTTCCATCCTAAAGTGCTGGCTCTTTCTGAAAGCACATGACCAGGCAAAATGACCTGAGATGCACCTACACACCAATATTACAACTAAAAACTACACTTGCTGGTTCAGGAATGAGATTTTATATAGTAGAGTGTATTGTTGGCAGTGTAAATCGTGTAAATTAGAAATAAAGAATACATCATAAAAATCATGACAGAATCCCTTTAAGTTAGGTGTCAGTTCAGATGTTCCATGTCCTATCAAATTTACATAGACATGTTCTAATTGCATATGGTTATTTAATAAGAGGTACGGCTTTCTCCAGCAGCTTTATTAATTGCTGGAAATTTGGTCAATATTATCTCATACAATGTTCTTCCTAGCATTGAATAGCAACATTTTAATTTGTTCAAAACTTTAAGCAAACCCTTCAGCAACCTGACCAATCGCCTAACAACCCTACTCTTCACTCTCACATACACTAAATACTGGTTTCCAGTTCTCAATATGGACTAACCATTACTATTCTACTATTCTAATTCTTTATGTCTTGTATTTTCATCCGCTACTTGTAGAGCAGAGTGAGAGATGATGTTAAATAAACCTCTGTTCACTTTTTATATTTATTTTGCAGTTAGAGACAGCACCATAACTTGTATAAGAAACTTGTTAAATGATTATTATATTTATGTTATAATACATATATAATGTCATTGTGTATTCCTTACAGTTGGACACAGGAAGACATGTAAAACCGTCGTTTGATTAAGACGCATTAAACATTGGCAAAAACACTTACAAAGTACTAAAACAGAGTAGAAGTTGAAATCATTTTCGGTGATGCTACATTTAACAGGGGAATTGATGCACCTGAGATTTAAAGGAATGGTGGAGTCAGACCCCCAAAAATATTATAGGGATGATTTTGATGGATCAGGGATCACCCTATGTTGAGTTTTATATAGATATGTGTGTGTGTGCCTCAGGTCCCCACCACAATTAACCATGCAGTCCTAATAATTTATTGGTTGTAAATGTGTAGAAATATTGACCATACACTGCATCCAAGTCTATACAGCACAATGTTCTTAACAGCAAGGCCTGGGGATAGAATTAAGACCAACATAAACAGAAATGATGAGTGGTGCTCAAAATGGCTGTCCATTCCATGATCATTTGTATAATGGCCCCATAATAAGTTTATATGGCAATGAGTACAAACTATTTACATTAAGCCTCAGTATGTGCAGAAAACATAATAATTGCTGTTTGTACATTTCTGAAATGTTTAATTTAACTAAAGTAACTGCCTCCAGAACCACTTGACAGCAAGATAAATCAATGTAGCCCGTGGCTGGATTTAAACACAGAAGGTCTGGGCAATGCTCAAATGTTGGGCAATTCAATTAAAAAAATAAATACTAAGTAGATTAGCAAAATTACACATTTAGATCAAGAGTTTTTGAAGTGGTTTGTAGAACAGTTCATCAGCATCTCACTTCATCATTAACCACTGATACTTCATCTTAAAGGAGAATGAAAGGCACTCTTTACTTGGGGGTGCCAAAAGTTAGGCACTCCCAGATATTGTATATACCTACCTCACCCCGGCTCCTATCAGCAGAAAACTGCACCGACCCGGGGTTATTCCAGTGACCACCATGGAACTTTTTCTGGTTTCTTCTTTCTTCAAGTGGGTGCGCAGTAGTATGAAAAGCTGAACTTTAATTAAGAAGTCGTCTATTTTGTTCTACTGCGTATGCATCTGCCCCAGGACATTTTAAGAAAGAAGAAGAAGGAACCCGATCCTACTCTGGTGCTTACTGGAAGAGGTGCAATTTTATCCTGATAGGAGCCCCTGCCCAGGGTGTGAGGTAAATATATATAATCACTTGGGGTGACTAACTTTTGGCACCCTAATAGAATAGGCCTTTCCTTCTCCTTTAATGATGTTTGCAAAGTTAGCAATATTTTCCCTTAGCGCAGGTTCAAACATTTTAATATTTAGCTTTTTCATATATATATCAAGCAAGAATTTAAAATCATGACTGTCACTGGTTTCTTCGGGAATACACTGAAAATCACTTGGAAAAGATTATTATCAGTTGGGTACAGATACTTTGAAAATAAATCTTCTAGATCCTTACAGGGTGCTCAGCTAGATTGTTTGTGATGTTTACAGTTTACAGAAATGTATCTGCTCTACAATTTTTAGTACTGCAGGCAAAAGGATCACAACATGGATTTTATCATTTTACTGGGGCTTGACATGACCACCCACTGGGAATTTGTTTAGAACTTCAGCTAACTAATCTTACCCTTTGCTATACCTAAACACCGGAGTTGCTATTGCAGTTAGTGCAACACAATAACAAGAATGCTGTAGGGTCAGAGTAGCTGCTGATCTATTGCATGCAGATGTATAAGTATGTATATATTTATCAGGTTGGTTCTGCACCATAATTCATGAAGGCCATCATTAGGTCAAGAAACATTCATGTTTCTTTTGAGAGAATAAGTTCTTTTAAAAGGAATTATGTAAAGTTGTGACACACAATGATAACATTTTCTATAGCACAGCAAGTCAACCTCGGTATTCTGTGACCTTCTCAGTGGCCTTCCCA